>NW_019213765.1:0-111395 GCF_002532875.2 Varroa jacobsoni
CATATATATATATATAATTAGTTAGTACTAGAAAATATTACTTTTACACAAATCTTTAATTTAACCTGAACTAAGTTTTTAATAAATCAGTTATTTTGCTAGCTTAATTTACTAAAATGCTTGCAATTGGATAGATGGAACAGATCGCGCTTGGTGTGCGAACATTAGAATAACGTTTAGCGTTTCCCGTCATGCAATAAAGAGTTCCCCAAGAAACACGCGTATCCTCCATCGGGCCATCTAGATGGAATTATTACATACAGTTTGCGCTTGATAGAGCGGGAATCTTTGTCAGGATGCGAGACTAACAGATTACCTGTTATCTCTAGTTACCTCAGCCTAAACGTCAACGGCACCCGGTAACGAGCATTACAGGAGTTGGTAAGCCGTTTAGGTTAATTAAACTCGCGGCATCTAGTCCTAAGGGATTTGCTGTTCTGCTTTTGTCCCCATACATTGAGACAAGGACGGAATTCGACACAGATCAGGGTAAAAATGGTTTATACGAACATGCCATCTTACCATAATATGTCATTAAACACAGGAGGCCCCATATCTCCTAAAAGTTAAACGTGAGCTTGTCGGCACAGATTGTTAAACGTTCCGCCTTCTGCAAGAACAGCAAAATTGACGCCATAACAGATACCCTTAAAAAACACATGTGAATATGATGTTGTTTTTTTCCATTAAATATAGCTTTAATGAAGCAAGAATTGATTCCTATATAGAGATAGCTTTAAATATAATACGTACAAACAATCTGCCTAATCCCATAAACAACCAATGAATGATACGCAATCACAATACGAATTATCGCATGGATCCGCTTCGTAGCACCAACGTAATCAATTCCATGCTTTTTTTTTTTCTAATCTAACTTTAGTTTAGACAATTTCAATCCGTATCGTTATCTCCACTTTCGTGTTTTGCAAGAAAATTAGGGAGAAGTGTTTTTACCGTACTGAATAAACTGCCAAATGAATAACAGGAGCATTTCATATGTAAAAAATTGCTAGTAGGTTCAAGACAGACAAATTTGGGCGATTGGAAAATTAGCCTATTTGTATGTACCACAAAATTAAATCTTCGTTTTGAGCTAAATCGTCATGATGATATAGACGATCGAACGGACTCAAGCTGGTAACGTCTGGCAACATGCGCGTTACTTTGTTCATTTATACAGCCAGCTCTGTTTTGTGCCCGGATGAATGCAGCGCAGTAGAATATCCATCGGATGAGCGGTCCTTCGTCGTTTCAACTTTTGTCCTTTTATTTTGCTAAGAAGAAGTCCTAAGCAAAATATGCTTTTTTTTTTTTATAAATAGGACAAAACTCTTGTTAGTCCTGGAAGCGATAAAGTAATTACCCATCCGTTCATTATTCCGCTATTGCATTTGTTGTTTTTATGATTCGTTTCATCTTCGCTGTTTTGGATGATATTTCCAGTTTGATCATTTGTGCCGAAAGCACAGCATCTATGATATAAAGGTATTCTACGTGTACGCATGCCTTAAGCTCAGATATTCTATGCGTGGTCTGATTTTATTTCCTAGCTCCGTATATGGGCCGCATGGCACCGCAATTTCTTTAGATGTGTGATACTTGGAATACTCTTCATTCTCCTCAGTTTTACTGGCAATGAAAGCGTTTTTTTTTTTTTCACACTGTCTCTACCCCATCCTAAGGTCTCTTTTAACGACGATAAGCAGTTAATTATAACTGTTGCAGTTTAACTTTCAATTTCTATTTTAGTTATCGGAAAGTTTCGCTCGCCTCAGCCCTACGCATCAGAATCTATATATACACGCACTATATATTTAAATACGATGAAGTTTTTGGGTGGTTCTGTACGGGTTTTCTACTGACTACATTAAAGGTGGCTTCCATGTTTCTTTGTCTTCGTCACCGAGTGCATCGATGTGCCACAACTCAGCGTGCCAGAAATGATGTTGTGCATGAAAGTGACGGAAGCGATGTATAGAGCCTATCAGACATCGTGTTGAACATCGGTCTTTGATTTTAAGAGGCGTGGAAACCTTGAATTAACCAAGAAAAGACAGATATTTTATCCTAGCCAAGCGACAATACATATTAAGTACAGAACGTTTTAGCTAGTTTCTGTTTGGCGGCGGCAGACCGGACCTTGAACGGTGAATTTACTATAGATTCACCCACTACAGATTGTGTTATGGGTATTATATTTACATGGGTATATGTGGCTATGTTTGTTGCATCCGTCGAATATTCATCTAACTTAATTATATAGAAATTTCGATCGTAGTAACTAATTATCCTCTTAGTACAGCTTGAACAGACATCGCCGGCCCACTGGCGAGGCTCTAGTGAACACGCTGAGTAACTGTTTTTCTTAATTACATTGACGCTTTAATACGATGTTAGATTTGATATCGTATGATTACTCCAGCACAATGATGGTAATATCTATCACCCTGAGCGTAAAACGCAGTACCGTATCATAGAAACGTGGTTATTTATGAAATCTTCAAGTAATGCACCATAATTTTACGTTTACATCACACTGGATGATGTCAGAGTAGGCTGTTGGTGGCTCTTGTATGTTCACAAGTGCAGAGATAGATGACAAAAAATAGCTTTTTGACCTGCGAGCTCGAAAACCTGGCAAAGCTACAAAGCTATAAGGACCGGTGTCTTTCATAGAACTTTACAAGCGGATGTAAGGACCTCATTTAAGTTCTATTCGCGTCAACAACGGAACGCTTTTCCACTTCATTGTAAAAACATAATTTGCTTGAACAGTGCAGATATAACACCTAAAACATAAATAGGCCTATTCATTATCGATGCATCAACCTTGTTTAAATTTTTGCGCCACAACTGAATTGTAGACTCAGACCAGACATAGTTGACCGCAGAAGACGCTCCGCTCCGGCCTTATTATGGAACCAAGTTGGATATTCAATTCATCGCACTTTTATAAAAAGAAACGACTGTTCTAGGATGGGCTCGATGTTTATGACGGTCTCACACACTAAGTAATAGGCATGCCGCATCTTCCAAAAGCTTTTTATGCCTTTTATTTAATTTTACCCGTACACTTAGGCGGTTACCTAAGGAGAATCCCGACGGGGTAAGTTGTCACATCCGAATATCTAAGTTTTTCCACTGATCGCACTCGTTTAACTTGTACAAAACGTAATGTCTACTAAGAATCAGTTAGCTTAGCAGGTGAAGTCTACAAATTATACGATGACTAAACGGATTGAAAAAAATGAAGGTATTTACGGTATATACTGTGGAGCTCAGGCCTTGTTTGTACTTAACCGAAGCATGTGAAAATGTATTAAACAAGTTTAACTTGGATAATATGTATCTTTATACCATTACAGTGTATCTTATTCCTATAGACAAACAGGGTTAATAAAAGCTGATGATAAAATATGGTTCCTAAACATAGTTTCCTACGCTTCTGTGTATTTGAAACGTTGACCTTGCTAAAAGGGAAGTTTAGCAGTGAACACACATTTTTTGCAGGGCATCTTTACGATGGCCGTCCTGCTCATGCAATTCAACGTCGCAGGCCATTTTCTTGCAGGATCTTTAGAGAGAGATAAGTTATATAGGATCAAATTATGCAGACATTGCCACTTTACGGACTTGACATTTATATAATATAATATAGTGGATGATCCTGATAGTAGATTCTGATGAAGAGTATCCTGTAAATTTACATAAGCTTTCAAGCTATAGAACTTCGTGGTAATCTACATAGTCGGTATATCTCACCGTCTCTTTTTTGAAAAGCTGAAGCTTGTTAAAGAGCAATACTTGTTTGTTTATTTTGATAATTATCACATCATACAAATTATACACACAAATCCTCTATTATAATCGAGGATTAATTACGAGCAATGAGCATTGCTTAAACTACTGTTGGCTAGCTTTTCACAAAAGCGTGAGCTCAATATCATCGAACAGGTACACAGCACGAAGAGAAGGATGAATTGGATATAGCACTGATAATTTTTTTACATCTCTCAGGTATTCAGTAGCCGTAGAGCTACAATGCGCTCGTGCATACATTTGGCCGTCGGTGACATAACGGTGCCGATTGGTCCATTTTCTATAATCACCATATAAAATCTGCCAACAGGTAAACCATATAGCTGATAGATAACCATTTCTTTCGTAGATACTGTCACACAAGTCGATCATTGGAAGCTTCGCTCATTCGCGAACGCAAAAAAATGTGTATAATTAATAGCTATCAAACCGTTTCAGAACTTTTTATATTTAGAAGTATCTAAGTGATAATGAAATGCCGTCTTTATAGTTATACAGGTAGTAAGCAAGAGTTATCTAGGCGCTCTCACCATCAAAACGGTTACTTTCACTACTCATGACTGCTTCGCGCGCTTCCATTGCGCCGTCCGGCACCGAAGCCTATCGAACGATAACAGCATTGATAGTGTGACCCGATGTTACCAGCTACATCGACAATAGATTTGCCGTTCCCGAAGGAAATTAAACGACGACGACTAATCACTCGTTGTAGCTGGCAGAGGTCAAGGTTTAGGTTGAGACCCGTGTGTCTCCGCACGAATCGCGCCCATTGGTCCTTATCGCTAACTAGCCATCTACGCAGCGGTGGATTGAGTTCGCCGCGTTTTTGTCGTAGTTTACCCTATTGAAAACTAACATATGACCGATTAAAGCACTCCCTCGAGGTCCTACTTGAGTCTAGCTAGTCCTGGACGTCGTTCGTGATGGCCGTTGAAACGCGGTAGAACTCGCAAGTGAAGATGAAACAAGATGCTCACTGACTGGCAACGGTGGCCGCTAAATGATCGCCAGACTGAGTCACTATGACCAATATGGTAATCCTTCATCCAAGTGATTGATTAGAAATTCGATGTTATTGTTCTTGCTGTGGTCCAGATTCTTCGAGGACTGGTCCCTTACCGAGACTACAGTGATAATTTGTGTGATAGAATCAGCGAAACGACCAAAATCGTCAAGCGTCTATTGGCTGTCTGTATATTCTTCTCAACAATGCCCAATATACGGCCTATTATGCATCAGGATGTAAACTAAAATGTATAAAATTTCTTCGCTATTTATTTAATTCTAAACTAAAAACTAAGCCTTACACTAAAAAAATCCGTATGACGGCACAAATAAATTCCGCTAATCAGTACGTTAAGTCCTTCCATAGCGATACCAGCGGTTCGTTAGTAGTGTTAGGTAACATACGAGTGCATCATTGGACGTAGGTGGCAAATCAGCTCAGGCGCCCACTATGAGCTTCCCCATATCGTTATGGTGGCTACGATACAATTGGACCATCTATTCCGCGTACCGTGTCCCTAGATGCGATGCATTTTCTAGGGCGCCCGCCGTTCTGAGCGGCGACAGGGGCGCCGCGTCGATGACTCTAAAGCAAGTAAATAGCGCCGTCCGGCACTTGATAGAGCCGTCAAAAAAATCCAGCAAGCGAACTATTTGCTTGTTCTAACAGTGAACCACTAGTGATCAAAGCACAAGAAGCACACATGTAGAAAAGCGTAAGGCTATACGCATTCCATAATTCCTTCGGTTAGCTTTCTCAAAGATATCACCAAGGGTATAAAACAATCACGCCATGAGTGGGTTGCTAAGAGATCCGCTAGAAATTAGGAAGGTATCTAAATCAACCTATAAGTAGCAGAAGTTCGTAGCTGATATAATGCTATATTGTCTCTATATGATATATAATCAGCGACTTGCTACAGGAATACACAGAGTGTTTGAGAGAGAGAGAGCACGTTTGAGACAAGGAGCTTACTTTTGTACCTTGCTGTTTTACACTGTTCCGCCATCTCAATCTGTACTTAGTAAAATATATACCTATACTTTTCGATTATTATTCTAATCGGGCCTGCGTTCTTGATGAGGGCAAATAGGATTGACATCCACTGGTCCTTAGCCTTAGAAAATTTGAGCTGCTATGATTAAGTTCATATTTAAAAAGGCGAATTATATCGAATTAAGTATGTGGGATACTACCTACTATAAAATTCAGTAACTCAGAGTAACTTTGAGAACGGTCTGTTCTCCAATCTTGTAACGCTCATTTTTTCTCAGACGTTCCCTATACCCGGTCGGGTGCAGACGAGTAACTAGACAATTAAAATAGAGACTACATAAATAGTGCTATTGTGATTTACGTAATATAAAGCAGGCCAGCAGCATAATAATATATACATGGAATTACGTTCTCGATAAATGAGAGCAAAAGTCTTCATTTATTATCAAATAGTTTATTTACATTGACAGTGTTGAATTATGTATAAGACTATCATTACCTTGATGTTAGCTACTCCTTTACTGATTCATCCATTCAGCGTTCTCTCCAACCAGGTAGTTTGTTTTATTTAAACCTATCAATGAACGATTTTCCATTTCCATCCACCTCCATTAGCACGGTCTGTATAGGCAAATAACATGGCTAACTGCAATCATGGTATGATCTTGGCATGAAGCGGCTTTTGGATTTCTTTAGGGCTGTCAAGCGACCTTGCTTACATACATCTATATATATATACATACTATGCAATTTGTGTTTAATGGCACTCGAGTTGTTCGTTAGCAATGGCCGATATGTCGGTGTGGCAGTTTCCTGTTTGTTACCAGCGTTTCTTAGAAAGGCATCCGCATTTAACTGGACGCTAACGTGTTGAAAGAAAACGAAAGTCAATGGCCACGTACAGAACACGTATGCCCGTAACGACCGAAAAATATTCATCAGAAACACTCGTGATAGACACACGATTTGAGTTGGGAATTGTTTTTGTTCAGTTATTATCATAGTTCAAGTACGTTTTTTTTATACTGGCAGCTATCACCGGGACTCTTTTAAGGTCATCTCCCTCTCCTTGAAAAGAAAACATTGAATAAAAAGTCATTATCTGGGTGATTATGTCAGCGTTCAGTAAAATCATAGCGCTAACATTCCACGGAGTTCGTCGCAAACCGATCGCTTTCTAAATAAAAAACGCTTTACTAAGATAACAGGCTTGAATCTCTGACTGAAGGGCATTGGGACAATTTTCTAGCGAAGATTGTCCACAGCTTTAGCGGAGCTTGCTGCCGTTTCTTATCCCCACAAATGTGGTACGTGTATAGTTCTAATATCCGATAGGGACGATGAGCTATCTATAATATTCTGTCACTCACTACTGTCATTTCTATCTTAAAGGCTTTTATTGCCTCTCGCTAACTTCTTAATATACATTATAATTAGTGGTATTATTAACTTTACCTGCGAGTAAGCCAACATAATAAATAACGTGCTATACAGAAATCTATGAGCGGTTGTCAACATGCCGCATGTCTACCTATGGTTGAGGCTGTCGAGTAACAGGCATCGTTCACGCACGACCAATTTTCTATACAGTATGTATATTTACAAGTCTGGAGATCCGTAAATATTTCAATCATCCATTTCTAGAATATGTACATTCAGAGAGAAAGGGCCCTGACAGCAGGACGCTGAGAGAATGGAGCTGGCCCGAAAAACACAACAAAATCGGCCTTATTTTACCAACTTTCGTGCTGCATGAGGCCTAGTAATAGAGAAAAATAAGTTTATTTATTCACACAGGTTGTGTAGTATATGCCGTTGGCGGGACCCGAGGTAGCGACCCTTAGTCGTAGACTTGGCCGTCCAAAGCACCGCGTCAACGTAATAGAGAAAAAGATTCTTAGCAAAACTTGCCTTTCTCCCGATGGCTTATCTTGACTTACCAATCGCCCATACGTTTCACCTCCGTCTTAAACACTAGCCGATTGTTACCCTACAATCATTTACAAACGTCGTCCACGACCGTGCACTGCGTTTGCGTCATTTCTTGATCATTCTAATGTTTTTGTATGCGTACCGCAATTGCTTCGTTCGGTATGATAAATTCATCATAGCGTCGAGAGTTCTGCAATGCCAGCTGCGCCTATTGATGGCATTGTGTTTCTCTCGATATAGATAGCGAGTTGAATTAGTAGTCTCCTCCTACTATCTGGCTATTGGTTTTTCTCACATAATTTCTTGTTTACTACATTTAACCCGCAGATTTGCATAATTTCCCTTTCTTCATTTACCTAATACCACTAGTTGTGCTACAGCTGTCATTTAAGCCGAGAGACGCCTCAGGGACGAGGTCAAGGACCTTTTTTTTGCTAAGTGGCGTACAGAGTGATCGACTATATTTAGGGACCATTATATCATCGTCTCTAGAGCTGTTGCTCGCCGTTCCCTGACCCGAGGACAGAACAACGCCAGTGTCCACACTGCCGACAATACTGTTGTTATGCTCTGAACCGTCTGATCCGCCACCGCGAAAAAGGCTATCACTAGTAGTCTGTTGTTCTTCGGGTACACAATTGTAGATTGGCTCCTCGTCCCTACGACGGCCCCCGGTACTCGTGCGACTCCACGAGTGAACTCCCGTTGAGTCATCCTCAGAGACTGAGGTACTATCTGAATGACCCCCACCGCCCGCACTGAATCCGACCGAGTCTAGATTCCGCATCGCCATAGCCTTCGGTCCACTGGTACCAATCTGATGACTGACCCCATGCTGCTGTTGTTGATGATGGGCTCTCGATCTTCCAGAGACTCGTGCACGGCCACTGCTACGACTTGACCTCTGAAATAAGATAGAGGGCGTTTTCTGTTAGTTGTTAGAGTGCTTAAGTTACCTAACATAACTAAAAGAACCACTGACTGTTGACCGTAAACTAGTTCTATAGTTAAAACTTACTCCGCTTCTTGTGCTGAAACTGGAAGAGTCTCCGTTGTTGCTCGCATCGCTAAAAGACTTTCGCGCCTGTAGAAGTCCCTCAAGCTCGTGGGGAGACGGAGGATGCACGAGACCATTACTTCCGCCGCAATTCGATCGTATCGACCTAACCGACTGTCTACCTGGCTGGGACTTTCCATGGAGAAGGGACTCCGGCAGGCGCTGGTGGCCGGGATTGACCGGTAGATTAGCAAGAATGGTGGTGGATGCGTACGGTTCGGGAAAGGTCGGAGCATGTCCATGCGGGAAGCCAGCGAAAGCCCCAGCGAATGTGTTTAGCTTCTGCTGTCCGCCCACTTCGGCATATTCGCCTTCCTCTCGTTGGAGATTTAAAGGGGTATACTCACTGCAATATAGCGAGTAATATTAATAAATTATACTTATACCCTACATAGATATTACAAATAATTGTCAAGCTAGAAGGGTCTACATTAGGCTGAATAACGGAAAACATTAAATGAACATATGAGAAAAATACTTCGCAGGATTATAACCTGGAAAGATAATACACAACATCTTCAAACAACTCTGACTCTCGATAAAAGTAATTAGTCCTACGACAACGATGTATTTCTTGTGCAAATAAACAAGTAAGTAATAAATTGCTTGTTATTATGAAATAACTAACTATAACTCAGAATAAGACAACGTTCTATGGGGGTACGGGCTAGAAAGCTGCATTGTTGATACTGTACAGACGTTGGTTACAAAGTAGAACACTCACGTGCAATATTTAACGCCATCGAGGATGTTCATAACTTTATTTTCGTATAACACCTCTTTCTCTTTCGTAGCATCTACGCAGCTATATACCTGACTCCAATTTTGAGCCCCGACTGGGTTGTTAAGCGAGGCAAAGAGATGACTGCAACACCACACACAACGGAAGGCTCGATTAGCTTGTGTCCATATTTCTTAGATCCTATCCTATATTTTTCAGCTTTTCAAGTCTAGTTACGAAAAAACAGTTAGTTCGTCGAAAGCGCCGCAATAATTACTTACTTGGCGTCACCGCCTTTGGAGACGGGTACAGATGAGACAGTGACCGCCTTGAGATCTCGTTGGCGTTTACATAAAAAGAATAAAATGCCCAAACTGATCGTGATCAGAATAAAGCATAGTACCGCCGAGAGCAACAATACTAGCCACGGTTCCTTATCTTTGGCGTCGGCTGCAAGATGCTTCAAGTAGTTCTCATCCGTCGATAGCTCGACAAAGTGACTCGGAGGTCCATCGCCAACCGAAGTAAAGGCAAGTATTTGCAGCCTATACCGCATCTTGTCGATCAGGTTGATGAAGACAAAGTGAGTCTGATTTGTGAGCACATTACGATTGGCCGTCTCCACTTCACCGAGCAATATCAGCTTGTATCCTTGCAGCACTCCGTTCTGCTGATGGGTTAAAGGTGCTTTCCACTGAACCCACACACTGGTCGAGTTAGCGACATTGACCGATATGTCGCGCACGGAACCGGACGGCGCTGAAATATTGATGCATTATATTTAGTAGCGTGTAGCATGCATTTCTACACCTTAAAAAATTGCTAATTCCGGCAACACGTCTTTGTTTGACAGGTCAGACTGTTAA
Source organism: Varroa jacobsoni (assembly GCF_002532875.2). NCBI lineage: Eukaryota > Metazoa > Arthropoda > Arachnida > Mesostigmata > Varroidae > Varroa > Varroa jacobsoni. The sequence continues at coordinate 10,401 of NW_019213765.1, forward strand.
CGTGAACAATCAGAGCCGAGCGTTTTATTTTTATACAAATACTAACGAATCAACCAAAAATTGGTTTGCAACTTTTTTTTGCTTCTGAAATAGGATGTAGGTTAAAAAGCGCAGTACGTACCATCTTCAGAAGTTGTTACGGTTTTAATGTTGCTTGGCGGGCCCTTTAGCGTTTTTAGAAACGGAACGAGAAAGATATCGTAGCGAGTAAACTTATTGAGATCCTTCAGAGTAAATCGATTTCTCTTGCCTCCCCAGATGGTAACCATGCTGTACTTGTCTTCGGCGGCAGATATATCTCTGAACCAGATGTAGTACCCCTCAATGTACTCTCGGTCCCCAATGATTGCCCAGTCGAGGTTAACGGCTGTGGAGTTAATTGCCTTGGCACTTCTAATTTTTACCTCGATGCTATTGAGTTCTGCGTGCGACTTGCTCAGCGGCTGTCCTGATTCCGTATATGAAATTGTGCCCCCACCAGTTGTCACCAGTTTGGATATCGGCGAAGTCCTACCAAGTCCATAGTTGTTCCTCGCTCTAACCGTGAACACATACCGAGTCTCGGGTCGGAGTCCGGTGACAGTGTATTTCCTTTCGTGTATTCTATCGGCCGCAATAACCCACCCACTTTGAAGGTCAGGGCTAAACCATTCGATGGAGTATTCTTCGACGCTATCTTCATCATCATCATCATCATCATCTGAGCTTGCTTCTTCTGAGTCCTCCCAAGCGAGGCTCACCGAGGTGTCGTCTATGGCCGATATGGTTGGTTTAGTAGGGGCAGACGGCAACCGACTCGGCATCGGAGCGCGAGCAAAGGCCGTCCTGCTTTGACCCACTGAAACAGAGGCAAAACACAATGTTTAGCACCAGATCATGTGACGTTAATAATTAATCGTTCTCACCTTTAAGAGACATTTTTTTTTTAGCCATCAAGCCGCCCCCAACAACCACGCCTTAACCACTGACGCGGGTAACTGAAAACACGATGTAGCTACTTTATTTTATATGACACTGTTTGCTGTGCACGTAATTCAACAACCATCCCAGATCAACAAAGTTCCCGCTTTTGTTATCTCATCAATTTCACCGTCATTTTCCTCCACTCCGATAGGTGGCGAATGAACGTTTCTGACCATGTTTCTCGCCTGGTCGCATATGAAATACACAGCTTTCGTGCGCTCACGTATCGCGATATTTAACTTAATAACCGCAGTCGCAGCAACATTACCCTGACCCTATGATGCTCTACTCAGCAGAGTTCCTGTGAGAAGAACACATCGCAGTGGAGAATTATTTGTTGTTTAAATTAAAAGCCTTCGTTCCAATCATGTCTCATGTAGCCTACTTGGCTAATTTCCTTTTGTAGGACAGCTACGCGTTCCTATCTACGTCCAACAGTTCGTTAGGGACTCTTGGACATAGGAGCCCATAAAGCCGTCCGACAGGAACATTACAATTTGATCAGAGATCTGACCGTTGATTATGCATGACTCGAAAAACGCTATGGTCAGCAGGAAAATCAATGGCGAACATACGGGATATTTATCCAACAGAACAACAAAAATGAACGCCTAATCGGCCAGAGCTTTCTTTCATCTATCCCTATAAGTTTCCAAATTCTGAGAGTAACGCGTCATCCGTTCGTGTTAACTTGAAGTACTGTTAGACAGACTTGACCGATGAATGTACGTTAACTGAAAAAGTTGTGTCAAGTATTTATGTAGGTAATCGCGTTTCCCTCGTCAATTAATCTCTATCAATGCAGACCCTGGACACATATCTACATATCTTATATGCAATATGCGCATACAATTTGTCAGTAGCCGATAATGTTTATTACATCACGTTTAGCCTTGCTGGTATGATACTCCTGAAACACATGTATCTGTTCTGAGCCACCTTTCTCTGATCGGATACCTGCTCCTCCAATCATCGCATTGGAATTCCAGTTGTCCGTCACAACTACGTAGTTTAAAAGAACCGAAAATAAAGGGCACAAGATTGCGGCGATTATTATATCTACTATTATTACTGCAAAGCGCTATCGGTGTTCGTTCTTCTCAGAATCGGAAGACAGCCCAGCAGATCTTCTACTTTTCACGAGCCGACGGCAGTACAAGCGGCCTTAGTAATAACTACATTGTTGGTTCAACGTCTAACGTTGTTTTGAACAATTATTGAACCACGCCGTGTCACCGAATTCTGCCGTTTCTAATCTATCAGCTTGAACGACGCCTCACGTGCCGAGCGATGTTCCTACATATAATATTTTAATTCGAATGTCGATGCTGGGGCAATGCGTTGGGCGACTACGCGAGTTCAAGATAATTCGAGACAATTACCCGCAGGTCCCTGAAGCGATGTTAACAATACGACCGTATCAATGCTATTCCTGCTACGCTCCTACCAGTGTTATTGCCATCTTCATCATACCATCATGATCGTCGACGCGGCGTTCGTCTCACCCAAGCTGCTCGACTTGATACTGATTAGCATTGACGCTCACTGAGGTAATTTACACAGCGATACTCGACCGCACGATGACCCATGTACGCAGGAATCTGTGCATGACGACGACAGTTCCCCATATTTTGGGTACCCTTCCCTAACCTTCTCCGGTCATCAATCGCCATCACGGTTCCGAGCGCTATGTCCACTATTGGAGTCGCTGGCCATCTCTGCTCAGAATTGCTGTTTCTACAGTGAAGGAATTTTCAGGCCTGATTAAGCATGAAATTACGTAAAATTTTTTCGTCGTGTTCTTTTGCCGGAGGTGCTGGCGTGGCCGATCTACCTGCGTACTCTGCAGGGATACATATATATATATATATATATTCAACGAAATTTATCGCGGCTGAGGAACTGTAGATTGATCAGCATCGAATCGGACTCGCCGATACAGGCCTGAGACTGTTTTCGCTGCTACATTATCAAACGGAAAGCTAACGTTGACGACGAGAACTATGTGTGTTTAATTTCGTCCTCCCGCTCATTGTCTGCGATTGTGTTTCTTCTGCGCGGTTCTCTGTTCACAGCTTGTCCTTGTTCTATTTAGAAATACACTTGACTGGAACGGAATATCCGCCTTTCTCGACATCAGATAGGCCGTAACAATAGCATAAAACAAAAATAGCTTACCGAATTTAAGGTTAACAATAAAAATCGATGCTAACATAAACATTTCAAATAGTACGCCGTAGTTTAGTCCCGTCCTGAATCGGACGGATTGGATGAGTTAGTTGACGGCTGGCAAAAAAATATCGAAGCGACTCACCTTGAAGAACCTTGAGTGAAGCGCTCCGTCTCGTCTCACGGCCGTCACCCCACGCAATGCAAGTGTAAAGTCCACTATCATCGGATACCGGATCTGTCATACGATCAGTACACGAGAACATAATTGACGGAAATAACCAGCGGCGATGACCCGCGATACGAAGGTCAAAAAAGCACGCGAATAACCACAATGTAATCATTAGTCAACAAGCAATCGAGATCGATCTTAATTCTATGGAGCTATTATGCTATGGATAACAGCTAAATGCTTCTTAGGTGCTATGTGGCGCCCAATCGAAGGGTAGGTGAAGCACCTATTTCTCTCCTCAAAACAAGTTCTAAGATTTTTCGTTAAAGAGATGATCATTAGCCTCTAAATTTAGCTTTAACAAATAGCGAACATACACTCTAAGCAAATAAAAAAAAAAAAACAGATTTCCTTAAAGACCAAAAACGTCTAGCAAGCGTCAAATTGAACAAGTTAAGTCGAAACCCTCCATCAAGTGTCAGCTGCACAAGATATATTGAGAATCTCTCACCCGGGTCCTCTTCAGCATACCTTGAATTGTAAGCGAGGTGTCTTCGACGGTGATTCGATCGTCGTCTTCTTCATCGATTTCCTTCTCATTGAAGAGCCATCGAATATTGGGCGCACTAGAGCCTGCTGATGCTGGCTCAGCCTTGCAGTGCACCGTTACAGATTCACCTTCGGGCACTGTTTGGTTAACAGGTAAAACTGAGATCAATGGTGGAGGAGTGTCCCCTAGAGTGGAGATTTCCAGGTGGGCCCTGGCCGTTATCGAACCCAACGCTGAAAGCGCCGAGCACACATAAAATCCCTCATCTTCTTTTGTGACATCTGTCACCGTTAAAGTGCCTTCAATATCAACAGTGATCCTTCCGTATGTATTATTTGGAAACATTAGCCTTTCCTGCTCGCTGGAATCTTCGCGGCTCCAGAATATGCTGGGTGAGGGACTACCAAAGGCTACACAGTGCAAAACTGCCGTCGAATGCAATGCCACCCGCTGGTCCAGTGGGCGCTGACGGAAAAGTGGGCGTGCTAAAAAATAGAAAAAAACCTTACTACTAAAAACAGCTCATTATAATAACGTGCGTATGAATCTTAGTTTAAAGATGAGTATTTTCGTGTCCAAGTGACGAGTTAGCTACAGTTCTTACATTGAATGCTGACTCGAGCGGATGCTTTGACAGTTCCGACGTTATTTGAAACTTCGCACAAATACTCCCCCTGATCATCGGGACGAAGGTTTATAACTTCGAGTGTTGATGAGACGCCTGATCTGTTACTCAGGACCTTTGTACTCGATGAGAATGTGGAAGCTAACTCTTTCACGTCCTTATCATTGTGGGTCCATCGAATCGTAGGTTGGGGGTCTCCGGTTGCAGAACACTCAAGACGCACAACGTTGCCGTCAGATACGGTTGTGTCCTCTGGTCGCTGTACGATTACTGGTTTACCTAAAGAAAGATATCGTTTGGAACAGAAAACAACGACAGGCAGACATGCGATGAAATTACTACATCTAAACTTATGCGAAGAAGATGATGCCAAAAGCTAGATGAAGTAACAGCACTTAGTTTTGTCATAGGTTAGAAACAATGTGCCTCTATCAAATTTGGAATTTATTTTCAGCAAACGAGATTCGTTTCATAAGTTTCATTTTTGAGTCAGTATCTGGGCGTGTAAGTCTCTGCCTTAAAGGGTCCAGACAGCTATAGCAAGACAAAGGAAATGCCCTCTACCTCGTTTGCCCTCAGGCTAAGGCAACCTGACTGTTTTCAAAATAATCGTCATTAACCATAGCATCAGGTACCTGAACCGCTGTGACTGTCATATCGTCGTCCAGGAGTTATATTTGAATAAGGTGGCCCGCAATTGAGTCTCGGAAGTCTAATCGAACTAGACAGAGCTATTCACTCTTGACTATACAGCTGCACAGGGACTGCACCGAAACTGAGTTAGAATAAGATTCGGACCGAAAGAAAAGCAGTGCTCAGTAGAGGCAACACGTGAGTGTAAGGAAGGGGACAACAAGCCTTTCATTGTCCTTGTCCTTGTCCGCAGCGACAAACAGCAAAGCAGAAAGAGATCGCTTAGCGACCGTCTCCGGTTTACTATCGCTAGCCGGTAGGACATTTCCTGCGAACAAAGGAACGAGATGCAGTCTGCGTATATCCAACACTATTTATGGGTTACGCTCAAAGATAGGTCTAGCTAAGCAAAGCGTAAGTATGACTTAGGTCGAAAACTCTTGTTTTCGCACATGGCAAGCCTTCTCTCCCAAAGTGCGAAATCGAGAGAATCCCTTCATCTTTCTAGAGCCACATAGAGAAGCACGCACGTATACCCAAGAATTTTGCATGCCGCCTAAATGAGAGCTAGTGTAGGTAGGTATGTAGGCAGCCAGTAGACGAGTGCTGCGCCAGCAGCTTTACAAGGTAAAGCTGCTGGCGCAGGCTGTAAGGTAGGATGTATGAGCGTCAGCTTAGTTCACAACAACAACAAATGATCTGACTAACCGATAGCATTTCGTTGGTTAATCTAGTGCGGTTTGGACTTGGCTATATAGCTGTGGTTAAGCAAAACGATGGTGAACTACAGGCGGAAGGTCTCGCCACGGCCGCATAACAGTGCCTACGTCGATATCGAGTCGGCTGCATTCCCATTTGGTCGGTCTGTCAATGCCTGCAAAATGTACTTTTACATTTTTTGCCGGACGGGCTCAGCTGCTATTAACGATGCGGATGACCAATTGCTCGGATCTGGCCGCCTTTGATTCGTCGGCCGTCACTAGGGCGCATAGTAGAACATGCAGCTCCCTCTGATCAACTGTGTTTTGATCACCGCCAACAGTTGATCGTCGGTGGCTCATTCTTTTCACCTTGGTGCCTCAGGCCGGTCCTGGTTTTTGCCTGTAGACCGGCTGAAATCCCCAATATTTTCGGTTGGATGCAACGAATGAAGAGACAAAAGCTCGTTCACCCAGAAAGAGGCTCAGTCTTTAGACGGCTTGTTTCGGCACTGGTTAGGAGGTTGGGAAATGAAACAGGATAACGTGGTGGTCGGTGTGAAAGGCAGAGAAAACCGTGGCAGCTTCTCAGGACTGCTGTTATTGTCTTGTCCTCGTCAGACTGCTGGTAGCTGCAGGCTACTCATCGGCGTGATTTGGGTCGGTGAATGAGACCACTGCCCAATTATCATCACAGATAAAACATTCATGGACCATACATAGATATTGTGTTTATCAAATCTATTATTAATGTGTATAATTAACATTTTATAGTTTATAGCACGCAATTGACATTTAAAAGGTAACAATTTCTAATGAAAATTTTTTAGTTCTATTTGTACAGCGCGTTAATTTGTCTTTGATAAAAGTATTAGAAAAAAAACAAATTTGACTCCAGTGTATAATCAAATGCAGTATGGATCCTGTAGTCTGCTTTCGACTTTCATAGAAACCGTAATAATAGGTGATATGCGTTCAAAAGACCAGGTTTTTGTTAACGCTATAGTTCTATATCAGCTAAGGCGAATTTCAGGTTTCAGCCACAATACGAGAACTACAGCAGTCGTCTTTGTTAGTTGAATAGCATGAAAATGGATGAACACGTTAGCTAAGCGTGATATCGGTTCAATAGAAGATTGGTGAAGAATTTCCTTCATAGACAGCATAGTATAATCGGATACGCAAGCCAACAAAGTTGAAATGAGATTGGGTCTAAATAAATTACCTAATATGTACTTAACGGCGACAGATGCAACTGTTAAATATCGACGGAGTATAATTTACGACACTGCTCGTGTAAAACACCACTCTGGCTCCCCTACAGCTTAGATCCTGTTTCCACGTTTACCTTATGGCATCTCTGAGCAGCCTTATATTATAAATAACTGCACATATTGCCGATATCGCGTGTCGCCAGGTAATCTGAGTTTACTTTGACATTTCTATCTGTAGAGGACTGTATTATCCTGCTGAAAGGAGTGGCAAACAGCGTTACATCGACTTCTACACCGACCGACCGACCGACCGACCCAAAATCCGGATTCGAATGGCAGCAGAAAAATAAGGACTGTCTTTAACTGGCTGTCAACTCCCTTCGATTTGAGAAAGAAGGAGAATGTCAGTCTGAAGGAGTTTAAGAGCGGAAGGATGCACGGCCTACTCAACCGAACAGAGGACCCCCTTGTCAATGCTCAGGCGAATGGTGGTTATTGCACAAGAAGCGGCTCCATCTTGACAGATCGGGCCCGTACGCACTGATGGCTCTGTCGAGCACTGCAGCATCGACTTAGCCAGAATAGAAGGTAAGAAATAGTGTCAAGGAACGAGCGTCAGGCGGGCGCTTCTACGTAGCTTCTCGTCTCTTTGGGCCCATATATTTATTAGGAGGCGAGAGTCGCCCATAACGAGATAGCAGCGTTTATGAACGTGACGATGACTAGATTAATAACAAAAATAACATAGCTATACCAAAAACATCGATGAACTACGTTATGTCAATGCCCTTGGCAGAAATCGTTTCTCTATATGTTTGTCAGAGAACGCCGGAGGACGCATATCGATATGTTCGGGAGTAGGAATAAATGAGCTCATACGAGTTTTGCTTTCCTTAATTGCATATAACAAACACAATCAACAGTGTCTTAGCAAATTTCAATGTGAAAACCAGTTTGTGACAAACTTCAAAGTTACAAGTAGGAACATAACGTGATCTCGTTTCAGAACTTCGTCTAACAGTTTATATTGTGAACGGCAATCGAAACTGCTAGAGGGAAATGTGTCACCCAAGATATGTAACTATTTCAAGTGTTCAATATGAAAAAACAAGTTGAGTAATTCAATGCTGGCAAACATCGAATAAAGAAGGCGATCACCAGGAAGCCGAATTAACCAAGGGGGGCGACATGGGCAAATACATGTACAGTAATTGACAAATACTCTTATTTGTCAAGTTGTGCGTGGCTTAGCAACAGCACTAATCACTAACCACGCGTTCATGATTTCGAGCGTGTATATAGATATATACATGTATATATATATATATATATATGAACATGCCTAAAAGCCCTTTAGGTTTGCCAATCGCATCGATTTCTTTGATCGATTCATCACTCCGTCTGCCCGTGTGCGTATCGCTGTTGGAAAAACATGTGACGTTGCACCGACAAATACGATACAATCATCCGTCAATTGCTCAACGTTCAACGCCGCGTTTTCCGCTGCTGGGCTTTCTAACTCAAATGAGTGCTATCTATCGAAACTTACAAAGGTGGCGTGATTCCACAGCCCTTCATTTCGAGTGCTTACTGAATAGTTCAACTTAGTCCCCTTCGAAGATGACTACGATTGATGGCGTCCTGAAGAGCTCACAGGTTTGCTATCATCGACGGAGCAATAAAGAGCAGCGCCTGTCTGTAGGTCGGCGCAGTCCTTTTAACGCTGCTTCGTGATGCGTGCTCGCTACGTGCTGTACAAAGATCCCAGTATTGTTTCTAAACGATGTCTCAAGCACGTCAAATGATTATCATCGCGACCGGAACATGCGAAACATTGGCAGATCCTCTCAGCAACAGCATCTGCGTTGTTGCTTTTTAATATGGCTATACACCATGCCAGTATAGAGTTATCTTCATCCGAGTCAGTTTCTGTCAACTGGCCGTATTCAGCAGTGGCGTGGAACATCGCAGAGACTCCTACATGCAGAGAATTATAGCAAACCCATCAGATTGACGCCCATGAGTCTAAGTCGTACTGTCTTAAATCAAGTCTCAAGAATGGGGCGGAGCGACGGACGAAGCGTCCGAAAACGTCAAAGAAAGAGCAGACAGACAGGCAGAAGTGATGAGATCGAAGACCAAACAAAGACCGGGAGATAAATAGAGAAATTAATCTATAACGTGTGTATCGTTAAAGAACGCTAGCGGTTCTTCCACCATCGGATCAAGCTGTCTGAAGTGTTAGGTGAAACATGGCCACGTATTAGTGCCAAAAGAGCATATTAAGGTCAGAGAAAGCAACCGGCCTTATTCAGTGTAGTGAGTCCTACTACTTCGAAGTGCTAAACAAAAGCAGTAGCATAGGCCTTGCGAAAGTAGCGCGGGCACACCGGCATAGACTGAAGTCGGTGCAGGGTAAATGCTTGTTATTTGAAATTGGTTTTTCGTCGGTGTGGTTACTTTTTTCGCCTGCGATGGTGGTGATGGCTAGTGCTAATGCTTTGCTTCTAAGTAACTCGTACGCACCGGATCGATGCATCAGCAGCCTCATACATCAAGTTAAGGGGCCCTCTCCAGTCTATATTAACCAAGGGATACACGAACAATAGGGCAGGGAAGCAGCCTTTTTGCTAAGCAATATGTCAGGACGCATTGTTTGCCGAGCGGGACCCTTTTACTAGATCGCATGATGATACTTCTGCCGCCGATAGCTCGATTTGATGAGACGTGGCATTTACGATTTTAGGATGGAGATGGTAACCTACTCACTATCTGTGCGAGTGAAGAAAGAATCATCGAGAACGAGAGAGCGCGCCTTTAAACATCATCGTTGTCGTGGTCGTTATCGTCGCCATCAGCAGCAGCTGTAGTAACAGCAGCAGCAAATACTCTTGATTGAGTTCGAAAAGCACAAATTATAGCAGTGAAGTCACCGGTTGTTACGGAGGTTCGCAGGCGCTCTCTGTTCGTGCGACTGCCGCCGTTATGAATCGGGTGCAAACAGATCGATAAAAAACTCATTCGAAAGTGGTGGTAGTCGTCAACTTCTGCTAAGTTAAGTGTATCCGTTCTACCAGTGTAAATATATACGGTGTTTCTATACGCTCAGCTTTCTTCTGCAATGCTCGCACGTGAAATATATTGCTCAGGCATTGAACGCCTCCATGTTCGAAGAGCGGATCTTTCAATGAACGACAAAGCGAAATGTCGTTTTTTCAAACAATTTGGTTACGCTATCCTCCTCATTGCCGCCTCACAACCTTGATATCTGAATTGGGATTTTCTAAAGAGCTTGCTTTGACGGTATCGAAGGTTTGCTAATTATTCAGTTTACCCGGTCGGAATTTATCTGGGCATCTAGTTAAAATCTGTATAGAACTAAGATCCCTTAAGTGCATGTGTTCGAGCCTCTAACAGAGCAGCTATTTGCCAGGCGCACGTATGAACGATTTTATTTAGTGTCTATATACTATTTGTTTGTAATTTGATTGTGAAGAACACACGCGAAGCAAGCAAAATGGAATGAGCCTAGTGACCCAAGCAAGATGCGAGGTGTTATGCCTACTCATAAAATCACCAAAATAAGTAGACCAACAGCCAAAAGATCGTCGTCTCTGCGTCATATCTCAATGTAACCGCTGCTGATACGTACCCGAGATCGCCTTACTTCGTATGTATAGAGGTGATTAGGATCAGCTGTCTTTAGAAATGATCTCGCCGTGATCTTATCTCCATTTTACAGCACCTCGCGCAGACGTATACTCAAAGGAGAACGGACATTCACATGCTGGCAAACGCAGGGGGCCAGCCCCTGGTGGCAAATGTGTAAATTGAAACGGCCTTAAATCGTGATCTAACCCCAAGACTTCCTGACTTCAGTGACTTGAGATTGACTTCAGCTTACCAAAGGGGATTACGCATATACGTATGGCGTCTACCTACGCGCTAGACGTTTCACAGTGCGTTTTGATTTTGTTGAGCCTTCTACTAGTGCACCTCAGTAGAACGCCTCGGCAATAAAACGTCACATGCTTATGTGCGAAGTCATAGCTACCTTAAGTAACGAAAACACTGAAGATGAAACTGAGGAAATTGAAGATGGACGGTGCGAGATTTCGTCGACTCTTCGCTAACTGAACTAGCCCCTACAAGGTCCACCCGACAGGCTAGGGAACGAACAAAACAAAAAGCGGGAGAAACTTCCTCCAACGTCGAAGTTATTCGTTTCGTTATACTGCAATTGTTAAAACTGTAATTTTCTGTTGAATATTTACTCTGAGCTTGCTTTTGTTTTAAACTCTCACCATAATTTTACGCACTTTATTTACGTAACCAATAAAACACTCAGATTATAGTAGAATTAACGGTGAACGAAAAGGTAGTGCTCCAACGACGATTACCTCTGCCTGACTCGGGTGCCATTTCCAGATTACGATCACTCTACATTCTACAATATACCGAACGTGTATATACGCTGATCTGATAAACAGGTCACAATGTCAACCTTCTGCTTGCTTCTATCTTTTGCGCCCAGCGGAAGCAGCGGAACAGATCAACCAAACTCTGAAGTTCTCCTCATGCTCATATTGTATAGCCAGCAATCAAACTTCCGTAATATAAACCGGTTCGAGCCGTGCAGCCTGTTACCCACATGTGCTGTACACTCAATGGCGTAAAGAGAACGCTGCTCTGTTGAACCGTTCCTAGATGCTACAACAAGCTACAGCTGGAGAGATGGCTTCATGCATCGACAGAGAGGACGCAGGGAGCTAGCTGAGATTGATTGAGCTTCTGCGTTTGACGGAATGGCAATACCAATCCGATGTTACATTTGAAAGATGCATCGTGGCGTATCCTGACGAGAAGACGGCGGGCAACAAGCAATCGATTGACGTGCACCGAAGACGATCTTCTCGATACTTGTTACTGTGCTACCAGTAAATGGCTATCGTACAGCTGACCTTTTACTGATTTAATAGGTTCTCGACAGAAGCAGCAAATGCCGCCAACAGTCAGCCAGGCACGCGCTAACATTGTTCAGTCATAATGAGTCAGCACGATATTACGATCTCTGATCTGACATGTCGGTTCGTGTGACGTCGTCCCCACTGATCGACCAAACAACGAATTATCAAGCTAACTCGGTGATCAGCTCTTGGTACTAACCGGCGATCTATTTAAACGCAAGTCATCCAACTTTTCATATCGGGCCCATTGTATTCCATTATTTTTGGGCTCGAAGGGCGAAACCACACCCTCGCACAACAGCGAATAGTTTAAGAGGGCTAGCTATCATAGGTTTTCTGTAATGCGCTACCGTATATGGTACAATATGGTATTAGATGCCCTGACTCGCCAGCAGTGAATATGATTTTAGCGTTTCTTTGTCTGGGTTAACATTCGTACCGTGTGTCGGCAGAATCAGCGCTTTAATGGGTTAGCGGATCAACACGCAGCTGACCCCTATGAGTAGACTGTGTCGTCAGAGCAACTCAATAAAGGCTGATGTTGTCGTATTTTAAAGGGATCTGGCACGTCGAACTGTGCCTGATAACGGTGACAATTTCAGAGCGAAAGTTCCTTTTGCCAATATTTACCTTCACATTGCTTTCCAACGTTTCAGCTTCATATTCATATAGGGGTTTATACAAGTCTATATTTTCGTTAGAGTCGTATTAAATCCTTTAGAATTTAGCTGCGTTTTTCAACTTTTTTAAGTTATCGGTTGGACAAAGGATTAGTCTTCCGAACGAGTTCTCTTCTCTCGTTTTCAATAAGAAATGTCATTGCTTTTTTTCTTACTCGTTTTACTCTGTCGGTAATAAAAAATCAGCAATAGCATTATAGTTCTTAAGTAATGTTTATAAACATAATCATAAGGATATTGGCATCCCCATAATAGACTTCAATCTCCTGACTTTTTGTCATTTGCAAAATAAGATCTACACTTCGTTCAATAGAAAAAACGAATGACCCACAGTGCCCGTTCTTATTGTCTGTGTCGTCAACGATAGCATACGTAAGCCAGATGGTATTCTGCGCTACTGACGTCGTCCTGCCGTCCACTGTCTTTGTGCGTCTTCTTCTGTTTGGCCTCTCTATATCTGTACAAGTATCGATTCATATGCTTACGTATATATATGGCTGCTGGTTGCTAAATTCTGCGTCAAATGGGTGCGCGCAGAACTTAAAGGTTTCTATCCGTTGTTGTCGCTGTCGCTGTATCTGAACAGACTTCAGATCAGGCGAAAGCAAGCAATTTTAAACGAAGCTAATTCGTCTACTTTTTTTCAGAACAAGCTCCTCCATCCATATTAAATCTTGGCTTGTCCTCTTGATACTATTTTGCTTCTGGTTCACGAGACCGGTGGCAGACATAGAGCGTTCAACGCTGTTTGGCGGTTTCGATGCAACCAAAACTCGATGGCCTGAGCCTTCTGTCGGTAGAGGCAGGCCTCGGTCTCTCACTGGGAAACCCCGCAGGGGTGCCTCTTGCCGCGGCAATGGTCAACAAAGCGACACTAGAACGTGGCGCTGCTCCTGCCAACGCTTATCGATGTTGGACATTTCAGGGATGGGTTTGGAAGCATGGACGCGAATGAAGTGAAAAATCCGTCTGCGTGAGATCGTATTTGCAAAAGAAAAAGATGAAACGACGAATAAAGGAACAGCACTAAAATAGAAGCAAAAATATATAACACCCTGGCATTCGGTGACTCGGCCAGAAAGAAGTGTTTCCAATAAAGAAAGTTCTAACAACAGCAAAGGAGATCAACCGCAGACGAAACCGGGGAATACAGTATCTAGCCATGACAACCACTGTGTCTCCTATACTTCACTGAATCTAGCAGGCACAAGATCGGTAATCTAAAAAAAGGCTGGCTCTAACAAGACTCAATCGACTTAAAAGCTACCGTTTTCTCTATGGGCATCCGCTGTTTCCTATCGTATCGATTCGGTGAGGGAACAATAGGCATGGAGAAGGGTAGAAATAGACAGAACATTCTCTCTTTGTATGTGCTGTCGGAACAAATCACGCAGCAGCGGGTACAAAAAATTTAGTAGTCAATGAACGATTTCAACTTAACTTCAAGTCATGCCAACACGGACAGGTGCCGCAGCTTCTTCATAGACGATTTTGTGCGATATTTAGACAATAATTTGTACTAATCTCGTGATGGCCGATTTCTTGCACCGAGTTACACAACAACGACGGTAACTGTCCACAAACGCTCATTGAGGTGTGTTAGCGTGTCTTGTAATAGTTACATAAAATCTAATATAAACCTCTAACAAGAATTAGAGACTTAATCGAATGTTAGTGTACGTTAGAGCCGTAAAACAGCGACTATAATCAATTAAATCGAAGCAATGACCAGTAATGCCGCGTCCGTATGGTGCGAAAATTGTTACAGAACTTTCATTGAAAATCTTGTTCATTCATCTCAAGGGGCTGATAGTTGGTGTCTAGTAACTTAGCAAGAGGTCGAGCGCTGAACCCTCAAGCGAATCCCACCAAAGACTGGGATGAGACAGGTGCAAGCCAATCGCTATATGCTAGCTAAAATCCTACGATTCCTATAATAACTTCTGTGAAATACGTACTAAGGACTCAACAAGAATTTCTAGCATTAGAGACCGCTAACGTGGAACGGGCCGTATCTTTATAGAAGAGATGTAATTATCGACAACTCGAGGTCATGCTTATTCGATACGCTAAATCTTCGCTGCGGAAAATAACGCAAAATTGACATGGACGCACACAGAAGCAATTCTTCTCAGCTCCGTGACGAAATTTGCCATTTCTGCCGTTAATTTTCTATAGCAAAATCAAAGAGCGATCTCGACGGAAGCTTTCTTCCATTTGAATTCGCTGCTTGATCCTCTTTTCGGTGTTCCAGTCTAGTTCTTGTAGTCAATATACATACAAAGCGCGCAGATAGGAACAATAATACAACAACCCTAACAACTGCTTTTTATGGCTCTTCTATTGTACCAACTGTACAGAGATATATCCTATTCGTGTTACTCTACTAGAACGTGTCCGAGCGATGCTAGAGTTCTTGATTCGTGCTGAGGAAACCAATCTATTAAGTTTCGAGCAATTTGTTAAGCTGAAAACTCCAAATCTTTTTCGCCGTGGGGTGCGCGCGAACTCCTATTACTGGCTTACTAGTGAGGTTCATCAATGTACGAATTCATTGGCAGATCGAACGATTCAGGGCACTGAATCTAGCTCGAAACCTATCGACATAAAAGACATTAGTCACTCCTACCCCACACTCCACACAGCAGTTACCACAGAATACTAAAGTAAATATGCTATATTTACCAACGATACATCTACTAGTATATCCTCCTAGTTAAGCAATCCAGCCTCGAACAAAGCTCACCTAGTTCCCTTCATTTGCCCTATGATCGTTCTATTTGTGGTAGGTCCGAACTGAGACGTCGTTTGATCCCTGGACGATTATTCGTATCGTACGGCATCAATAAAGCCGTCATCCAACTAGGTGTTAAACAATTTTCTTATGTCGACTGACAAACGACGATCGTCTCCACTACAGCGTATGACTGTCGTTACTCAGAAGCGCACTGCCTGCGATTGAGTATTCATACATGACTATACAATGTCAGCTAAAAGACCAAAAGTACAGATCATCCTCACTGGCATCACCGGAAGAGAACGAATCGGATACAGCGCGCACAAGTTAAGCCATTTCCTACCTTCGTTTGCTTTTCGAAAGCGGAACAGTACGAGTTCATTTGTTCACGATTCCGCCCGACGCTAACTTCGGATATCATTACAAAGACAGTGCGCAGTTTTTTCGTCGAGAAGACGGGTTACCTGGCCGGTATTTCTACTTCAACCAAAGCTGTGAGTCTTCAACGCGAGGCTGGGAAGTTTGAATTTAGCTGGTACTTGTACACGAAGTGGGCCGTCGCCGCCGCCGCCGCCGCCGCCTGTCTCTTCTTTCGACCGGCAATGTTTTCCTTTTTATGCTTTAGTGGAACGAAAAAAGGACGCCTGTGAACGACGCCAGCTATTCATTGTTTCACCATTGCTTGCATAAGATAACAATAGTCGAAGGACCGGAAGCAGTATTATTACAGAGGTAAAGTCTCAAAAACCAAATCTCTCTTGCAATTGGCGGTGTCTAAAGTTTGACGATGGCTGATGTATTAACGCATTTCCTGCGACTCTGTAGTTGCTGTTATTACTTTTGTTTCCAGTGCTTTTGCCGTGGTAGCTGGTACGGCAATAAGCAAGGGTGTTTCACAGAAACGATTGCCGGATTTCGACTCATCCGAACGACTGCTTCTGATATCCCGTTTCACTTCGACACCTGACGGCCGCTTATTGGACTTCAGAGAAACTATCGTCAAACAGCCACTGTTGCTGCCGCTGCTGTCGAGTTTAAAGCGTCAGATTCTCTCGTCCTACATACGTAGGCAGTGACTGGCCGGAGCGCAACGGGCGGATATGACAGAGGGCGTCAGGTCGAGATAAAGTCCGCAAAACCCAACTCTAACGTACTGCATGGGTTGTACGGCGACGCTAACAGGTAAATGTCATTCTAACATCGTTTGAGAAAGAAGATAAAGCACGTAATATCGAAAGAGAACGGAACGAAGACGTCTTCTTTCCAGCTTTCAGGTAATCGCGATTAAATTTTCGAGGACGCTAAACAGAAACGAGCGCACAGGATGTCTTATTGTAATGATTTAATTATGTAGGCGTTATTACATAATGTATACTGGTGCATTTGACAACAGGTACATTTAAGCTTAAAAATTCATCAACGAGAGGCAAGTTTTAGCGTTTTTCTCACTTACAGAAAGAATACAAGGCTACCGATATGTCTTACTAATAAATATTATATAATTGTTCCGAGCACCTCATCGGTACTGTGGAATTACTATATATTATATGTACAAATTATCCAATTTCAACGTACGGCATGACGTAATGTTGCACTAATAATGTGATGTAGGATGCGCATTGTTGAGTTTATCAAGGTAGCGAGTACATGTTGTCGAAATCGAGACGCTTTTTGGATTCAGCAGTCGTATGGACGTTATACCTATGAGAAGTTCGTTCTGTCTTTCACTAAGATACTTTGCTTTAGCTGTGTGTATGTCGATTACTATGTCAAGCTATCGACTAGTATCACGACCCCAGCGAGTCGGCCTAAGCCAGCGTCCGACAGCCAATAAATGTTTCAACATGCTCCTTCCACTAAGTAGACCCTCAGAGGATAAAGGCAGGAGGCGCGTTTTCATATAAACACAGAACACAGCCAGAATACAGCTAAAAACAGCAACACCTTAGGCGGCGTCCGGGAGCCCAATATGGCTGGAGGAATACGACGACACGATGAAATTAAACAAGCAACACCGAAAATCCGGACAGATCCCAGGCTCTAAGCGGACATATAAGACACTGTTTAAGGCCCTTCTCCCACTCGTTTTCTCTATTTTTCCATTTTGGTCGTGTTACGACTGTATTACAAACACATACAAACACGAAATAGCCATCATCTACTCTATGCAGAACCCGTACCAGGGCTGATGCCAGCGTTCTGCCGCTAAATCGTCGTCAGCGTCAGATTATAGCGTATTTTCAATCCGGATGAAACGAATGGAGCCGCCACCGCCGCCATCCTTGCAGCAAAGTGTTGTTCTTGTGGTATTATAGAAGCTTAATACCAGTACTGCCATCAAACGGGTTGCTGGTCTGCGCAATGCTTGTTTCGGGTATAGAACTCCAGAAGCTTCTTTTGCTAGAAGCGCCTGTCGAATGCATCCATTTGTTTTACTCGTTTCGATAGAACATGATTACCGCGCATAGTGAGAAAAATCCACTGATCCATGTACTTGAGGGCCGTTAGAGCGGCTTTCGGCCGATGTCTGCATGTTAAGTATGTCGAGTTTGAGAATATTGATGATATTCCGGGATATCCAAGGGTCTATGGGATGCATGTCATATATATATGCCCAGTCAAATGGCGGTCACTTTTTATGATCCTGTTCAAAGGATGAAGACCATTTGATTTTCAACTATCCCGAGAAGGATCGTCCCGGAGGTTTACTGTGCACCTTGTTTGTCAAGGTGGCGCAGCAGTTTCTTCTGGGGTTAATTATAATGTGGTGAGCTAATTCGATATCGGGCACATGGCAGAACTTCTGGGCTAGAGAACAGTATGAAATCATCGTCCAACCTTATAAGAATCATTGAATTAATTATGACAAAAGAAGATCTTAGTATAATATATGTCACAGACTAGACTTTAGACATCTGCTCTGCTCTGTTCATGATCGGCGAAACCCTTAGTTGGAAAAATTCAACTAAGAATATGAATATCAAGCCACAGATGACACTTACTTTTAACGATAAGCTTAGCAGCAGGTGTCTCCCTGCTGCCGACCATATTATCAGCCTTGCAGATATAATTTCCTTGGTCTGTAGATCGGACATCTTGAATAACTAAATTGCTGCTAGAACCTTCTTGTAGCCTGAGACGATTCACCTTTGAACCAACATTTACCTGGAAGGACAAAGTGAATCGGTAAAAGTTAGAGTTAAAAGTGCATCTCAATTTCAGTCGACGCATCAAGTCCTTGGCAAGGTGCAAGGGATATTGTTTACAAATTTAAACAAGGGCCGCTTTTTCGCCTTTGCGGGTACTGGAAAATGTCACTTCATGCTGAATGCCCGCGTCCAAAACTATTCGTGATGAATTGGACAGCCGAAATCGGCAAATTTCGCAACGGCTACGTAGTCATCCACCTCAGTTACCTTTTGCATTTGATGAACGTCACATCGACCATCAAGAGTTGTGTGTCGCTAGCACAGAGGGAAAACCAGTTGACTTGGAGCTTTGTGAACCTATTTTGACACAACCGCTACAACGGGAAGCCAACACACGTTCGCTGCAAACCAGTTTTCCGCCAGATGGAATAACAACGTTCGGCGATATAAAAAATTAGAGTTATCCATTCAGAGCTAGAAGTACCTGTATTCGTGCAAAGGTCAACCAAGGCGCGTTGCTCTTCACTGACTTCGCGATGATATGCTAATTCGGATATGTTGAAATCATCGCAAGTACAAGTAAAAATAAGTACGCGGTACCATCATGATCACCATCTAATGTCTGTACGTTCGATCATATTTCAGTTAGGAATAAGGCGAGCGGTATCAAATGAATTAAATTGAATTATCTTATCTCCATAGCGTCGTTAACGAATATGTGTAATATATTATTTGTTTGTTTTTATCCCTTCTAATAAATCACTTGCAGACACCCTGTCCGTGCTGTAATAACACAAAATTATCTCCCATCAAGAAACATCGACTATAATATCGTATACGCAAACTGCTATAGACGCTGAGATATTCACTCTGTACACGCGATTCCCATCTTTTCGATTCGTCAACCCTCCTGTGTCGCCACTACTTTAGCCAGACATCCTATTGCGTACGCATGGACCGTTCCATTTTGATAGATTCTGTGATTTCCGCACTCATACCAGCCCCACCGCCGATCACGTTCATTTCAATATCATAACTACAGTCTTGATCGAGCCATTGTAAACCATTAGGCTACGTACGATTCACACGAATGACTATGCACACTAATCCAAATAACGGCATCGACCACAGCAGCGGTAACGGTCGAAAGTGACAGGCATAAATATCAACCTGATCACGATGCTTCCACTTTTGGTAACGACAGTCAAAGTGGCGGCCGCTGCGGTGCCCGAAACGTACTATCTTCACAGCAGGAGGCCGCATCTCCGTCAGCAAACTCAAACAAAAGGACAAAGTTCTCACCATGCTATGCTGTAATAGATTAATATAGATTCAACGGTAAGTGACTATTTCCCTATTAAAACTTGATCGATATGGAATCTGTGGCTACCCGGTCTCATTGCCGGCTTTGTCTCGTTTGCCTAGCAGCGGCTAGTATCGAAGATTGTATAAATAATTGCGATATTTAATCTATTTGACTCTCTCTCTCTCTCTCTCTCTGTGCATTCGCAGCCTATTTGTGTTCACGACGATTATCTTTAATACTATGTCGGTGCTCTGATAAACAATATACATATAGTATAAGCAACAGTCAAATTTCTATACGGGGCTGTATGGCTCTGGAGTTATACTTAGCCCACTTTCCTCTAAAAGGGGTTGTATAACCATTCTTTGATGAGAAATGCTGGAGTAGAAATGTTCAGCATGAAAGCAAACGAACGATATCAACTATGACGTTTAAATTATAAGGAAACATCCCATATAGTCATAAAGAAAAAACTACTCGACTATTTCCATCCTTCTCAGTGTGTCCCTATCTACCCCCAATTCCTCTATGCTACGTACACTGTGATCCAGTCGCAGCGCAATAAGCTCAGCGGGAAGTGGTGACACGTAGATCCCTGTGGGACACCATCTACCGACCTTCTCCGCGCAGTATTTCATCGGCGGATTCTTCTGCCACATAGGATTCCGTTTTTGTCATTCTCGGTTGAAAAGTTCACAGCTCTGCGTCGATTCCGATTAGTTCCACACGGGCTGATAGCTATGCTATAACCGCAATGCATAGTTCATATGACAATGAAGTTATCGCCAGAAGCTGAATTATCCGAGTTGCGGAAGCGTATGTTAAACATACTTTTAGAAAACGACGGTACGCACTGCGACTGTTTTATGTCATTAAATGTTTAAATAGTGGCGGCGTACAGAGTCGAGCAAGGATAATCCCCCTAGGTGCATTGACATTTCGATCACAGTAACAGTGGCCGTGAAACATGTATCATGATTAATTTTAAAACTTCTGCTACTATGCCGTCTTCTCCATGTTTCCTTTTATGCAGTCATACTCTTCCTCTAAAAGATCAAGATTTATTTGAGAGTCCGTTCACACAGACGCGAACGGTCCTATGCATGAAAGAGCATATTTCGCCTTATCTCCTATTACATTCCTTCCAGATGCGGTAACCTCGATTTCGGTTCGACGCTACTGCGTTCCTACAATAAACGGACAGCTCAACGAAGGCCAGACAGAGGCTGAGCAGGTGCTTACCAAGCGCCACCCTAAGCTGCTGGTTCGTCCTTGTGCCGGACGACAGCCGCGGTCGTTTAACCGCTACTGCTGGCCGCTTCAAAGACGAGGGCCTTTTGGAAGGAACAGCTGTTTGTGGGCAATAACCCAAATAAAATGGCCGTCGGCATTGTCGAAACGCGTTTGCTTGGCCAGGCGATTTTAGTAGACGAGTTCCTCTAAACGAATATGAAGATATTTTCGCAGATGATGTCATTCTGATGAGGACGGTACGAGTCACCTGGCAAACAAAGCTGGGTTCCAAAGGGAGCAGTGGTCGCAGCAGATGCATTTAAGAACGCGGCAGTACCAACAGGTACCAGTAGTTGCACGCGAAACGACAGTATGGCCCTAAAACACTGTTAGTTTTCCATAATATTGAATCCTTTAAATCGGAGCGGCCCTTATTTTGCTCCGCGTGCCAGCACACCTCGACCGCGTAATAATGCCACTGCAAAAATAGCAGTGACTACAATAGGCGTAAGTATCCTCGAGGTAGGGGCAACCTTTGTCTTTGTCAGAATCCAACTAAACGTGCATAGCGATGTTGTGAATAAACAGCGTCTAAACTACTGGGCGTTGCTTGTCGGTGAGATTCCTGGCAAGGTTCCCTCCCCTTAAAACTGAACGTGAGCTAAAGAACTCAGACAGTGGCCATGGCAATTGGAGTAGATTTGTCAAGAAGCAGAAGATAAAAGCCGCGAAGCACTTTCACAGACTGTCCTCAACGAACGCAAGGGGAACGTTGTTGCTGTGGCAGACTCTAATAGAGTCTACGAAGGATATCGATGTTGGTGATGTGGACTCTTTGCAATACGTTGTGCATCTCTTACCGGTTGGCCTTCTTTGAACCACGCAACGGTAGGCGTTGGTACGCCCTCTGGAGGCTCGCACTGCAACACGGCAGTCTCTCCCAAGGCTACTTCGATATCAGAGGGAGCCGCTAGAAACTCTTCGCGCAGATCTGTAACAAATAAAAATTTTCCTTAATAATTTTAATGCTATGTGTAAACATATATAAGCATGCTCTAGTTATTGTAGTTAAGTTCGCAATCGACCGTATTCAGGTTCGAAGCAAAGCCAAACAAGTTACCTCAGATTGACAAATTCGTAAAACAGCGAGTGTTAAAAAAAAGTTTATCGATCTTACTTTTTTTTTTTTTGTTTCTTCTGTAGTAAATGTAGTGTTAGATGTATTAGAGTAAGTTTCTCGAGAGCGATGAGCAGGAGCAATTAAAGAAATTTTATTATCGATTACGTAACGTTCCAGTGCTAACAGGCATAAATGGTATTACTTTTTATAGCTGCATATAATCAGTATACAACATTTTCTAACTAGTTATAGTCAGTTATTAGAAATATACGCGGTGCTCTTTCGTGAACTATTCTAGTAAAAAAAAAAAGTAATCATAAAAATTACTTAGGAAAACGTAATTTAACAAATGCAATTAACATTTGATACGCGAGGCGGTTACTTTGGAAGTAACGTCGGCGCTTTCCGCGCAAGGAAGGTAAACAAGCCAGCCAGCTTACTTCTATGATTTTGTAATTATTATCTTAGATGATGAGGTTCATGTGAGTAAAAAAATGTGGAAAACATTAAAATGGTAGCGTTTCAACGATTGTTCTTGGCGATCCTAAACGAAATTCGTATGCTTCGCCGAAACGAAACGGCCCATCTATGAGCATATATATATATATGTGTGTTACAAAGTCAATCAACTTAATTGGACACGGACGTGCCCGTAATTACGCGTATCGAGCCGTCCCAACTGTTGTTCGATTCCACTAGCGTCACTGACACCATGAAAAACCTAACGAGAAAAGAAACGCTACACGCTTCTACTAAAGAAAATCGAAAAGGACTAAATCCAAAGAACGGCGCAGCTTAACATAACAGACGGATAATGTTGAGCACGGTATAATGCACCGAAAAACGACTATTTTTTTTTTTTTTTTGTTAAAGGAACAACAACAGATGAACTATATCACTCTATGGTTTGAAGGCAGTAAGCGAATCCATAGAAAAGACGCGACAAGATCTGGACGAAGATCACTGGGGTCGCCGTTACCGCTAGTGTGTAACTAAGAACCACCCAGAGTAATAGAACGAGATGAGAAAAGCGCAAGTTGGTGCCGGCTGTCCCCGTATATTTAAGCGAAAAAAAATTGGCAAGAGACACCGACGAGCATACGAACAACCTTGTTTGAGCTGCATTTAGCAAAAAGTAAAAATTATATTGAAAAATGGCCGGACTGGCATAGACTAGTTGAATCATTTGCTAACCCTGTTAATATATCATAGATAGAATTCGATTTGTATGAATATGTAGAAAAGAGTTTATGACAGATATTGTCTACAGCGTGACTAGAATCATGTGAGAATAACGCGATCTTTTGCTATTGAAAAGAATTGGAAATAGTGCAATAATTCAATGGGACTCTCCACAATTTCCGCAGATAATTCACGTATAATTTAATTAGCAAAAAGACTGGCTTTCTGCTTGTAATTTCAACTGCGCCACGTGTACCCACATGCTATGCTGAGGGTGACATTTTGACTTCTCGTAGTTTGGCCTGTTTTGCTGACAGCTTCACACCAGTAGACGCCCGTGTCTTGCGTAGCCACTGATAAGAAAAAAAGGACTCCGCTTTGAGAAGATCCGGAAAATGATGTCGTTGCTCTGTAACAAAGATCGCACAAAAATCGATAACAAATAAAACGATCTTGCCAGCGAAAAAATGGTTCATCACAATAAAAAATGTAATAATCATAGTGAATTTTTAAGGGTTTCGGTTATTTGGAAAGAAAAATGGATTTTATCAAAAGCCCCTATCGGATCCCACAAAGTGCTGTTTCCTAAAAATTGTACTAGCGAGCAATTTAATTATCATAGAATTTATGGTAAATGACTGTAATAGTAGCGGTACACTATCAATTTAAACAAAATTGAAATAATTGGTAAAAAGAAGAAATAATTAATAAATATTTTTGTATGTGATTATCTGGTGAAGCGTCATCGTACCTGTCTCCTTTAATGGGTCGGCCTTTGTGGAACCATTGAACTTTTTTAGCGCCTTCCGTTCCGCAGGTCATTTGGGCCGGATCATCTCTCAATACAACGATATCTTGTGGCTGCCGCGTAATCTTTGGCCGGTCATCTACAAACATAAAAAAAACAATCTAAATACATTCCTTTCAACTTGATAATTCTAGATATTAATAAATCCCTTTTAGTTTTTTAAATTCGTAGTCGATATACACAATTTATATAGGTCTATCAAGTTCACAAGAGGGCCGTTTTTCACCGAAACATTAACAACAAACACTTACTTACGGTATCTATATACGCGACACTTAGTTAAATTGCTCACCTTCCTACAAATAATAGTGATTAAGTAAATAGACGCCAAATATATGGACTCAATATTGAATTTCTATCTGACATCGTCCAGCTTCGAAATCGATATCAAAAAAGTTTAACTTAACCACAACCACTTGGTATATATTCGCTTGTGAAGAAAACTTCCATTCAGACATCTAGCGTGGCCTATCTATTTCCGATACTTTTTTTTAAATAATATCATTCACTACACACTTCATTCACTCTCTTGAAGATGACTTGATCGATTTTTTAGATGAGCTTGAGAACCTAAATCGAAGAACGTAACACATTTTCTACCTTCATACGACGTTTTATTGTTTATATACAGCAGTTACCTTTACTTTGCATTATTCTCACTATTAGACAAACCATAATAATAGTTCAGGTTCTATCACATCTATTTACACCATCTTCCGCAACACGCCCCACCGCACCAAGTAGCATGAAGCAAAAGAAAAAGTGTTGTTTCCTATTTTTTTCAAATGTCCGCATAACGCCTCGTGTCAGAATGCTACCGCTAACTGTATCATCTAGCATACAGACACCTAGGCAGGCTGGCTGGCTGGCTGGCCACCGCCAGGGGTAATAGAACCTGAAGATTTTCTGGAAGAGAAATCAATGTGTTCTTCCAGGCGAATTAGCTGTACCGGCTGCTTACGCTAAGCGCTCTAAGCAGTGAAGGAAAGATGGAAGACTGAACGTTTGAGAAAGAATATAATGGACATACATACGCAGACAGCGAGACCCCTAGAAAGAGTAATAGAAAACCGACAAGACGACAACGAAATAACAGCAGTAAACGCAGGCCAGCAGTAACTTCGTCACCGTCGGTAACGCACATTAAGGCGGAACCATTCCGGCGCCAGCAGCGCGAACACACACTCTAGGACATACAAGCGGGGTGCCAGCTGTAGAGACGCCTATGGGAAGAGAAACAACACTTTAACCCAACCGAATAATCGAGAGAAGACCTAAAAGTACTTCGGGCCTGTCTCGCCTTAACCGACCACTCTTGCCGGACAGATGACGGTTGACGGGTTGAGTTTAAAACATGACACGCAACGCCACTATGCTTTGACAATCGGGGCCACGTGAACATGAACAAAAGATTTTTCGGTTTTAACCCCCCATCCTTCCCGCCCGCGCCTCCCCGTCTTACATAAACCCCTACAGCTTTAGTTACCCCGGCTAAAAAGTTCGCTCTTTCCGTTATACTTTGTTTTAAGCCTGCCAGGGAAGGAGAAGGCTCTAGTGCAGTATCTGCTGTGATGCGCGAATCACGGCACGACCTGATGTCTGAAAGTAAACATGTTACACTGTGATAACACCGATTGCACGTTGTGTAGGCAAGACGTAGGCGATTGCTCGGAGCTACGATTTTCCCGCTAGCGGAATAAGTAGCAGACTTAACTGTGGCACAGGCGTCACTGCGACGCGCTATTACAAGAATTTTGTTCGCCATATTATTGTATTTCTATCTGCTTCGGTCTTGGCCATCAGGTCGGTTACGTTCGGCTGATCGCCAGTCACCGATTGTCGACCCAACCAAATACAGGGCCCCATTTTTGCTGGGAGTTCTTCCATTTTCGTTGGATGATCTCCCTAGACGGTTGATTGCTTACTTGCTGTCCTGCTGTTGTTATTGCTGGTACCGACGCATCGTCTGCTCGTCCTGTATTTCATCATCCAAAACGAAAGAAATGGAGAGGGACTAATGCTAACTGACTCTAACAACAGAGAACGAGCTTTTGTAACAAAATCACGAGTTCCTGGTAGAGTCATGTCGCCGCCAGGGCTTCTCAGTGTATCCTGTGACGCTGATAACAGCAGCGGCCCGAAATGAGCGTAAATGGGAAAAGAGTAGTGCGCGTGCTAGATGTCCAGTGTCGCCGATTCGCAATCCAGACTGATCCAGGAAAGGACGTCATGATGAGCTTTATGTTCCTGTTGATTTTCAGCAGACAATGCAACCTAGTCTTAGGATCACTTTTGCAACCTCTAAATAAATAACAGTGGACCAAGAACGACACCGTGACGTAACGAGAACTAAATGGTGCAAGGTTAGCAACCGAAATTATCATGGGTCGAAAACAGCTAGTTTATAATAATAAGAATTTCTTCATTTAGTCATACCTGTTCTTTTATTATTACTGTTATCACCATCACAGGATTAATTGAGAAGCCCTGGCGGCGACATGACTTTACCAGGACCTCGTGGTTTCGTTACGAAAGCTCGTTCTCTGTTGTTAAAGTCAGTTAGCATTAGTTCCTCTCCGTTTCTTTCGTTTTGAATGATGAAACAGTATATGAAAAGTAATATATTTAGTAATCATATTGAACTACGTCGACTTCTCGAATACGTGATAGTACAGTAAACATGCATAGATTACCTGAAATGTCTACCTAACTAGTGAGAGAATTAATGATGACCGCTTGCGAGTGGGCACGTATAAAGTGTGCGCTCCGTTGAGGATCAGAAAACTGACGACGTTCACGAGGAACTATAAACAATAATAACTGTGACCGTGTGACGTTCTGCGATGCGTGCAATACCCATGCCTCGATTATGCATTTTACCATGTTCAATTATTCGTCCACCGTTTGGCCTGCGCCCACCCCACGGTAAAGCTTGGCCGCGTAACTTTCCAGGCATTTAGCTGCTAGGTGAAGATTGCCTTTAGGGACACTTTTTTCGTCCATTGCAACCAGCATCGAAGGTCTAGCAACTTACCATGCTATCAAACCGAGAACAAGGAATCTTGATGACTTTCAGTATTGCAACGTGCCACGCGCGGGTTTTTACGATTTAAAATAGTATCCGGGAACGTTGCGCATTAGTTTATGGCTAAGAGGAAGTACTACAGTAATTTCGAGCCTTGGAACAATATTTTCATCATTCATTCGCCGCTTCATGGCAACAAAAAAGGGGACGTCCTGCACGATAGTAGCAAAAAAAACCGCAGCAGCGGTTATCCGAAGCCCAAAATCACAGTGGGACACGGCTTGCGAAACGACCAGTTCCGTACTGCTTGGTCCGCTTCATTGAGGCCTGTGAAATTACAACGACAAAGTCGAAAACAAACAGAACAGACAGGTACACATTATTCCTGTCCTTTAAAGCCCGCTATAGGAAAGGGCGCTGTCTTACCTTTTTTGCCAGAGAAGCCTCGAACCAATTGGTCGTGTATGTTGTTTTTTCCTTGCGCTTAAGCCGTAATTGTTCGGCGACGATAGCAACAATAACAGAAAAAATACACGTCAACTACCCGTGTGAATATTCGATTAGCGTAAAGCGGAACGACGTGAATAAAGTACGCAGCTCGCTACCTAAAATCGGCGATAGGAACAAGCTGTGGTAGGCTTTCAGGTAGCGACATCCGTCTGAACAGTTTTTTTTTGTTACGTTATGCCACCTATCTCTGAATATTCGACATAATAGCAAGCCGTCTTAACATGTAGATGCTCTATCGTTACCAAACTGTTATTACTATTAGAATCTTTACGGAAATCCTGTTCGAAGGGCATATTGAAGTCTAGTTGTCATTTTTGGGCAGCATTGACGCGGCTGCCGGTGCTCACTGCAACAGATCCGAAAGAAGCCGTTCCACATACTAGTAGTATTTCAATACAGATGGCTAAATCATTTCAAAATTCAAAGTAGCCCGTTAGACGGGGCTGCCTATTCGGCCAGACCGCGTCAACCTGACCAATTCGAATGTTCATCGATATCTGGTCTCCTTCAGCGCTCCGTCGTACTACCTTCTTTTCGCCTTTCTGTCTAGAGTACAATGGTTCCGTGTACTGGTTGATAGCAGTCACGCTGCGGTTTAGATGACGTTATCTGTTCCATTCACTATCGACAATCGAGTTTCGCGGCCGTACCAGCTAGTGGCCGAACGGTTTACGCGAAGCGGACCCCTGCTGAATGAAGCACAGTCTACGATGCGATCCTTGAATTAGCCAATAGCAAAGAACTATGGGGAGACCCAAGACGTCAGCTGGTGTTCCGTTTCGTGCTAGGCGGATTAGTTCAAATCTGACTCGTATTCAGGCTGTACACGTTCAAGGCTCTGCTCGTGCTAGAGATGAA
Organism: Varroa jacobsoni; assembly: GCF_002532875.2. NCBI lineage: Eukaryota > Metazoa > Arthropoda > Arachnida > Mesostigmata > Varroidae > Varroa > Varroa jacobsoni. The sequence goes on from NW_019213765.1 coordinate 39,000, forward strand.
AATAATGACAACGACAAAAGCTGTACATTATGCTAACGATTGCGACAGGTATGCTAATATGAACGGCCGCTGAACGGGATTCGCTCATTCTTCCAGCTCGTTCGAGATGAGAAAAGTCGCAGCGATAACCCCGTTGCTTTTCGTACCTTGACGGACGGTGCTTAATTTGCCATACAATACGGACGGCTAGCTGCAATCAAAATGCTGTAGAAACAAGACTCTGCCCACGTCCTGATATGTCGAAGAATATTCCCGGCATCGCTATCGTTCGCACAAGCCCAGAGCACAACGACCGTAATGAATCTTTATTTCAATAGTGACAGAAACTATTTAGAGTCAAAATGTGTAAGTGAAACACCGACGCTACATTCGTTTTGGGACAGAAATAGTAGAGAATGCGTTGTTCACGCAACGAGCTCTACTTCGTTTCTGTGTCGTTTAAGTGTGCCGTCGCCCCCCTGTCGCTCGAACTGCTACATATCGATCAGCCGTGTCAGTCAATGGGGGGGTATCGGTAGAAGTTCTAGCACTGAGCTTGCTACAATGAGGATAGCAGTATCCCGCAAACGGTTCGGGTGTGTACGAGCCATTGGGCATAGCGAGTCCGTCCTGGAACCCTATGCGTCAAGCGGATACAGAGGTTCCGCAAGAGAGCTCACCGAGCTTCATTCATTAGCCACTAGATCCACACAGGACGATTTTCCCATCGCACACGGCAGGACAGTATACCGACATAGTAAAATGGCGACCATCAAAGGGTGCTCAGCTAGACTGACTAGCAAGTAGCCATAGGCAACGACGGTTGTGGCACACGACAGATCTGCTGTTGCTGCTGCTGCTGATAGAAAATCTCATTTTCGTACTGGGATAGCTAACGTTGTGCCTCAAACGATATACAGCCGGCTTACTAGTAACAATCACAATACAGACTGTTGATTATTAGAATGAAATCGTATCTCCAACTATGCTACAGTTTAGGTTCAGGAAAAACGAACGAGTTCTTATGAAAATGAGTTGAAAATTGAAAGTACGCGAAATAACAGAATTGGACCCCTGACTGGCTCAGCAGAACAAAGTCGACCAGCATCGAAGACGCCATATTAACATACGCCTTGGTTTGAACTGTTGGCAGGGTATGCATGCACATGTACCTATAGAACTACGTATACACGGCTATGCACGCACACAAATAAAGTACTTGTATCTGCATATGTACCGTATATTAGGTCTAATGCACGTATGTATGACTGTGTACCTATCCATTGCACGCCATTGCGTTCACTCGGGCAATGGGTAGTTGGACTTGGATGAAGACACTTCTGTATGTACAAAAAGTCGTAAAAAAGGTTGTGAGCCTGCCAGTTCTATAGAGCAATACGTGTTTGCTATCGCCAAAAGCCAATGCTCGATTTCAAGTTACCTTTGAAGTCAGCCAGCAGCAGCAGCAGCAGCAGCAACATTAACACTAATGGAGCCTACACCGGCCGAAGTAAACATCACCATAATCTTGGTTTACGTATCTGTCATCGCCTATGCTGTAGCCAACGCACGTCGCCCGGTTCCACCTTGACAAATACGAGCCTTCTAGAACTGTCGGAATGGCCTGACGATTTCAACGATCTTGATTCTGATAAGATTGTTTCGAATGGCCATAATGAGGCATCGAGCAGCAGTGAAAGCTGACAAGAACGGTAACAATAACACGTTAGGCCTTTTCCGCTTCGTTGGCAGTCTGGCAACGACGCCGTACCTTTCCTGTTGCTATTGCACGATCCGCACATACATAGATCATACGTGCAATAACGTAATAACGTTAACGTTACTGTGAAGTCACCAAATACCCATTACTCTCTGATGGTCAGAGGAATACTGAAGTTGCAAAAAGTTTATGTGAATCGTTGAATAACTGCTAACAAGGGACATTAGTCATTGCCACTGAAAAATTCTAGGCAAAGTAACGGAAGCCTTATTGGCGCGCATGACTGCTCGCTAGGTGATTCTTCCGCTTTGCCCCATTTGTCGATATCACCATTGAGTCTGTAAGCAGTGGAACAATATGCTATGAATGGGGGGCAAAAGGTCCTTACTCAGGACGACTGATAGATGCGTGCATCTAGCGTATGCAAAACATAGTAGCACGCTGATTTTTACCAATAATGGACATAATGAAAAATGGTACAAGCTAGTATAAGTAATAAGTATAAGTATATATCCTTGTATAAGCCCTAGTCGTTTCCAGATCATAATGCCATACAATAAATTACTGTTATTTTAATTACATCTAAAATCTGCTTGACGGCACCGAAGAAACTAAATTAACCCTACACTGCTAAGGCCGTAGCCATACAGGCAAGCGAGAAAAAGCGTTCTGTAAATGCAAGAGGAAAAAGAATCTGAACTCCGAGGATCCAATATGATTTTCTACACATCCTGCCTCACGCTCGCCTTTTTCGTTACTCTGGTTGTCCTAGGAATCGAAAACAGCATGAAAGTACTCGCTATAATCCTAAGTAGTACTGGCCAGTTTTTGGTTTCACCGTAAACCCGCGTCAGTTATGACACAAGCGGCCTTTCCATTCGCATTTAGTTCAGTAGTCCGAACAGGATAAAGCAGATGGGCCATACCACAGTCATTACTACTGGCACTCTGGGCATTGGTGCTGTTTTTACTGTTTCTTTGGTAAAGATAATAACAAAAACTGTCACAGCTGAAGCAGCAGCTATAGCTGTTTCTCTCTGCCTTCGCTTTATGCACTAACAACAATACCTCCCTCATCAGCGACGTGTCATCGCCGCCACCCAGCTCTGCCATCGGCGTCAGTCACTGGCATTAGTATAGTTAACGGCGTTCGGTGCACAGCGCCACAACGGAACATAATAATGACAGACAAGACAGAGACGATGGCTTGACCAGGGCACAGAAACTGCGTTTGACGAACTGGTTCATAAAAAACAATGACAGATAGACGGATAACAGGGGGCGAGAGGGGAGGGCAAACAGAAAGATAGACGGATGTAAGTGCTATAGGCATCAGGCAGCGGCGTCGGCGATGGTAGGCTAATGACGATGACAGCTCTCGGTGCAATAGGAAGAGCGGATTCTCGTCCCACCATAGCTTGATGGTAAGGGAGCATTCGTTCAATCCGTAGGCTTTGGGGGGTAGAGCAGCAAACAACAAATGTAGCAACGTGCCATCATCGTGAAACGCAGCAGTAACAGTAACTGTAGTAGAAAAACTGCTAGAGATAACCGGATAGCGGTAGCCATACAACTAGTAGATATATAATCGTATAGTAGTAGTTTTGCGTCGTTTGCGACAAATAATCAGCGTTGGTTGGACGCGCGCCGGCTTGAGAAGAGATGTACGCATTGAGTGACTGGCCGTCGATCCACTTCACTGTGCATGCGCTCATGCATTGACGTCCCGTGATGGCGCTGTCATGTGTTATACATATAGGGGGCTTTTGTGTCTGTGGTGTGTTATGAAGCAAAATAGATTCATTTTTCTTCACAATGGTCATCCCTATGACGGCGACCCCCTCCCCGTTCCCCTCCATTAACAGTTCCGACTGTGAACAACCTCGCTGTTGGCCCTAGTGGCGGCGATGGTGCGCTGTAGCTGTGGTTCTATGAATACGGCAAGGGGACGGGCTTACTGACGATAGAGCACCAACAGCCACACGATTCACGGCTAGATGGGTAACTTCGACAGCTGCGACGACATCAGTAATGTCCGACTACACAGTCCATACCCATAATATAATTTCAGTTACTTATTAAACAATGCATAGTAGTTCTCTTAAAGTTCCGATCGGAACTTCAAGAGAAAAAAGGAGAGACGACAAGCGGTGCCTTGGCCAGTAGATATCATTTCTTCGTAGTGGACGTTCTATCCGCTGCTAGAAAAGTAAGAACTATATTTTTCCATCGGTCCATCGAACGCTACATTTGACACTTGGTTGGATAGTAGGACATACGCGATCATGCAGATTCTGAGGCTGTTTTTGAATTTGTGTTGTTACTGCATTATCGCTGCACCTCACGCATGAAGCCAATAACGATATTTATTATCATTAGATAATCAGCAAACCGAAATAGGAGAATTATTTCGCTCCGATTTCATCTGATCAGCGAACAATTCTGCGAACAAATCCACATTATGTCTAATAAATTAAATGAATCCATCAATATTGACTCGTGGGTCGATCAAAAGTTCTTCGTGTTATCGTGTAGTTTTTCGTTATATAGAAGATAACAAAAAACGCCGGTGACCAAAGAAGCGGGCTCGTTCCTTTGCTTCAGCCGGCCATCGTCACCATAACCATCAACGCTCATCCATTCGCAAAGCAACAAAAGACCACACAAGAGTAGCAGCAGCAGCAGCAGCAGCAGGCACAACCAAGAACGTCACAGAAAAAGCAATGGTGTGGCATTGGCCTGTTCCCTGTTCGCGCACATTGTGAACTAACGTTACCACAATCACCATCACTACTACTACAACTAGAACAAGCCAACATTACACAGACTCAGACGCATGAATCCAGCAGACGGATGGGGCGAAAAGTGACCGCTGAGAACATAACTGGGTCCAGCCCAACGACTCCTACCTGCAACGAAAATAGTCACATTGACGCAGGACCAGCGATAAAAACTGGTTTGTTCAGCATCACCAGAAGCCGGACAGAGAGAAGGAATCAACGCAGGCCCAATGACTTCCCATTGCTGCTGCTACTACAAATATTGAGTAGTGCAGCTGCTCGGATTGCTTTAGCCGGTTCTGCTGCCACCCGTAACTGGACCGCCATGTCTTCACAAACATTCTATAAAATGGACAGTGACTGTCGGTGGTAAATTTTCAGAGCTCTTCTGTGTTATCTTGCAATAGACACGTTGTCCTCCCGAATGTAGGAAAGAGTAGTTCAGGGAACCTCATGAAATAGGGGTAGAGGCCCACGCTTCGAAAGAAGCATCATAAGAAACTTTTTGTTGATTCGTAGTCCACTATAAAAATATCCGGCGGTCGTCTATCGCGGTATGAACATACTAGTCCACAGAAACTATTCCAACTGAGAGCACAGAAAAGGTGGTGAAAAATGTTCTGATGTGCACTTTTTTTCTGTCGTTGGCTGACAGATGTCTCCATCTTCGTTCGTGCCTATGCACTAAGAGTGTGATTTGGGGCAAAAACTTCTTCGACATCAAAACATTGTTTGCTGCGGATTATGCATATGGCACAGTAGAGAGATAATAAACAAAAACGGAAGCTAAGTCGCTCCTTAACAAATCGGGCATTCGAACAAGAACAGCTCTAGCTGTGATTTGGGTACCGACACCAGATGAACAAATCATTTTGTTTTAAAAAAAAAAACCATATGTTTTTCCAAGGACACAGTCAGTCAACGGATGTATAATTCTTTGTTTTTAAGGGACGACTCGTCACTATCTCCTTTTCAGTGTAATCCATATGCTCGCTATCCTTCGTCGTAAATTGATTTCGCCACGGAGTCGGTACGCCCGTTCGAATCAAAATTCAAACTTTTAACAACATAGGTAACTTGTCCTACATTCGCTGCCGTCGTTATCTTTCTTTCTAATTATTTACATTCTACTTCAAAGACGTACGCAGGACATGTGCTAGACGAAGGTCCATGCTCCAGCGGCAACGTTAAAAAAATTCAGTTGCATGGCATCGAGTTGAAACGACCTCAGAAGCCTACTAAGCCACCATCTGTACGACGCATAGAGTCGCCCATAACTGAGGTCGCCCCATTCTCCGCCTTTATCGTATCACACGTCCTTTTTTCTATCGTACTGACTGCAGTAGATGAATAGGTAAAGCCCCCCGGCTATCTCTCTGCTTAAGACGTTGCCTGGTCTGCAATAAACCGCTCCGCTCCCTCGCCTTCGCCGTCTTTAACTTCTATGCATATATCGTCTGGTCGCAGGCTCACGTTCTAGTGGCGGTAGGTAGTTTGTTTCTGCCTTTAACTGGGCTTCGCTTCTGAGCGGCCCTCTCATTTGGTTTCATGATGCGCAAATGCCTCGCTGCCGCTGACTGTCTCTGTGATGGACCGCTCCAACCTGGGCACGGGGCACCAACGCGAACGAATTAACAGCTACTTAAACCCGTCGTCAACATGGCCAGCATCGTAATCTTCTGCGGCGCTGCCGTCAGCGACAACGTCAGCAATGTCTTCACCGCCTAAACAAGTAAAGAAAAACAGCTTAAATGAGCACAGAAACTAAGAAATTTTTCGCGCGTTAAAAAATTGCGACGGACGCGGCTGCAAAATTGATGAATCTTTGGGGCTTCAGCACGTACTGGCTTACACGCGCATAGGACTGTAGCTTCGTCGCGCTAACGCCGTCTTCTCATCGTTCCATAGCTGTGATTTGTTTTCGTGTTGCCATCGTTATGACGACAGCAATAACGCGATATCGCTAAAAAGCGGCCGACAACGAGTGAGTACAGCACGTGCCTTCTCGTGAACGTACATACATATATGTATATATATGTTGAATAATAGAAGCTGACGCCGCGTTTGCTGTCGTTCAAAATGGCTACATCGCGCTTCTAACGCAGTTCACTGGTTTATGACAAAACTGCAGAGCGCACTTCATTACTGATAGTAATGTGTGGCAGTATGCGAAAGGGTTCTTCGGTAAAAAGTACGAGCAATGATAATCGTGGATACGTGAGTGGACCCAATGGTAGACTAAATCGAGAAGACCACAAAAAAGACAGATAAAAAAAACCGCGACTACTCGCGACGAATGAAGAGAACTAAATTTGGTTTTCATGAAGTGCCAATGCTCAGTTCGGCCCCACAGCGACGTTCTATGCGATGACATTTTGTAAGAGGTAACAACCCTTCAAAGCGTGTCGCGTCAATGAGACGTAGATGAAATGTACATGAAATAGTCCAGACGCATTGTTGAATATGTACAAAACGACTATTATAACAATGTACGCGCACTTATCATACCTACTTTTATGCCTCTTTATTCGGAGAAAATTGCCTATTCTGACACTACGTTTGGTTATAGTCTCGAAATATAACAGTAGAAGCAGCACGCCTGACCACCAGTAATCGTTTATATCTATCATGACCGGTTCTGATATAGTCTGTCTTGAAACCATGTGTAAAACTGACAGATCATGAACTCGTCATAAAGTCATTATCTTGATGCCGACATCCCCCGTTTCACCTTCCCTCTGTTCTGCCTTCGCCAATTCACAGGCACTGTCCGCTGTACCCGAATCTCCTGTTGGGTGTTCCAGGACGAAACCAGTCGAGTGTCACTTAGTCCTGCAGTAGTATAATACATACGTATATAGAGTAAACTCAAACCCTCTTTGTTCCTGCGCATGGAACGCGTATGTAGCGCCCGCATGGGCGGTAAGACCGCTTTCATCTAATAGAGAATGACCAAACATTATCAGCATCGAACCTGCGTGTCTCTCAATGTCCGTATGTGTAAGTCAGTCGCCAAGCGACCTCTGCCGCATGTCTAGCAGTTAGAATACCAGTCGACGAGACGCCATGTCTAACCATTCAACCGTTTGGTCTACGTACGAACAGCCGCTGCAGCAACCTCCGCTACCTTTCGCACTAATAGCAACCTTTATTTAGAGCACCAGTAGCATTTGCAGTAGAAATAGTACCATGCGAATTTGCCTCCTTTTGACGTTTTAGTTAGTAGTACCACTGTGACCCAGCCCGCATTATCTGCGCATTGAAGCCGAGGACTATGCGGTTGCGGTGAACGTGTATTCGCTTGGGCTGGTCCTGATGACACACGCAAACGCCTGGCATCGCTCCACGCTTCGACAACCTCGCTCCTTGCTGTATTTCGCTTGTCGTTGACGCTTAGCTTTTCGCTAGCTGCATATTTGATGATCACCACGAACACCATTACTACTATTGTCATTGTCTCCTTCGACTACAATCGCCACCCGGAGAATTCAAACCCATAGCCCGTGCGGCCTACCGACGAACCGCTTAGATCGATTGAATTTAAACCTAGGTGTAGGTCCGTCCGCTGCCAGATTGAGACACGACTTACTTATATGCCTGTGACCATCGCTACGGAGCAATGCCCAAACAGGAGAAGGACAAAAGGGGTCTAGAACTTATAATGAAGGGAACTTCGTTCCGCCAGTATAGAAAAGATTCTGCGCATGGTCTGTCTTTTCAAGATATAAAAGTTGGCGGTAGCGAACAACGGATATCGTCCACGAGTGCGCTCACCAGCGCTCACTCAGCCGGCCTGGGATTCGTCCCTGAAGCCTTTATCGATTAGGAAACTTTGGCTTCTGGACAATGAAGCAAAGCATGTTGCGGCTAGTATCTACTCTGTGAGCTTCTTTTGTCTTTTCTGTCTGTTGTTATTATTGTATTTGTTGCCGACGCTGGCGCATGTGTAGCTTGCTTGTCGTCTGCTGTCACTGAACTAAGAGCGTGTTTGTGTCTCTTGTCCGACGTGCGGCCACGATTTCTGTTCTGTCAGTTCGGCCTGTCTGTTTGCTTCCATGTCGGCTCTGGCCGCCTAGCCCGTAGCGACAAGGTAGTACACCAACGGCCGCGTTACTTCTGCGCTGTGAACAGACATCGGCGTACGACTCGAGGCTCATGCGAATACACATCGAAACCGACTTAATTCTATCATAACTCTCGGATCTTGGAAGCGTCAACTGCAGGCGGCCGCATTACCAGAAATCGCAGTCAGCTGCTACTACCGAGCCACATAATGTCGCTGTAGTTGCGGTGATGGCCGGTACCAGAAGGACAGCAGAAGCCGCAGCTATGGCTACGTGAGCAACTGTGAAGAGCTCAAAGGCTGAGCCATCCGTATTTAGTTTGCGAGTTCATCCCGATGGAGGCGACTACCGAACAAGCAAAGAGCGGCGACACATGAAAAACAAGGCGAACGCGAACGAGTTACGAGGAGAACGAGCACCGCCGGGACGACAAACTACAGAATGCATAAAACGACGCGCTTAGGGGGAGGCTAACGACAGCGACAAACAATTGAGCAGCGGCAGGTAAAAAGAAAAGGGAACAACTCTGCTGGACAGCCAGACACACAGACGTACGCCTACGTATAGTGTGTCATATAGTATAAGTACGGGCGTCGACACATCACCGTGTCATCCACACCGCGCGAAAAGAGTCGCTTATCTTCCTGGTTTGTCCATGAAGAATGATAGAGAACGCAAAAAAGCATCTGAAAAGTCATGCGGAAAGCTCGCAAAAGAGAGCTCGGCAAACATTCAAAGGGCGGAACAGACCGAAAAATTGTGTAATTGTCTATTTACGGGCGCAGCATTAGCATAGGCCGAATAGGCAAAAGGGAAAAATACGTATGTGATAAAGGGGACCGATACGACATCAATGACGACAGTGCCGGGACATCGGCAGAAACGAACGGCCCGATAGACGAACAGTGGATAACTTCTGATGCCGATAGGGAAGTAAAGGTTATTAGTTATCGTCTGAGTAGCAACTAAAGCTCGAATGTTAATGCTGTCCCGAAACACAACTGTTTATGATTATGATTCTTTTCAATAAAAACGAGGGTTAAAAATTGTTGGATTTGCTTTTTACTGGCCGCTCATTTTAGCGGATTGATGAATTTTTTACGCTATCATAGCGAGTTTGCAGGATAGAAGCATGAGTCATATATAATACGAGCACTCACATGCTGGTACAATTAGCTTAAAGAAGAAGGCATTTAACCAAATGAGCTACGAAGAAGTTGTCTGACTTTAACCAAGCGATGATGAATAAAGGAAAGCAACTGGACGACGTCCTTCGATTGTCTGACGAGCAACTCTCATCCTCTCTTCGTTCGATCTGTTTTTTTCTCTATGATTTTCTCTAACTTTGGCTCTTCCCGTCATACCGCCTCAATCTGCTACCGGCAGATTAGCATAACGGACGATACGAATACGTTTCTGATTGATCCGAGGAGTGATTAACTTGTCGTCTAGCGACGCTCGAGAAAGCATTAGAACCACTTGCAGCCGCGATCACGGCAAACTTCTCGATTTGTTAGTCGCTGACCAGGCGTAGAGCCTCAGTCTCATAACATGATCTATGTGCCGTTGAATGACTGGTCGCGTATTTAAGTGGTTTAGGCTGTAACGCTGTAATTATGGCGTGACTAGCCACCAAGAGTTTCGTCGAAAACCCGTCTAATTTGAATTAAGCAAAGGACAGATAAAGATAAAATAAAAATGACGTCGGCCATTGCTATTAGTGCATGAAACACTTTGCGAGCAGCACCAACTGCCGAGATATACCGGCATGGCATATTCCCATGAATAGAGGTAACGCATTTCGTATTTCCAATTTCTCTGTTCCTTTATAGCACAGTCTAACCACAAATGCCCGAAACACGCTACGTAATGCATATGCCCGCAGCGTAAGTGTAAGTTGGCGATTTAGAGTGTGCTACTTTGTTCAGGTCACCCTTAAAGAATTGTTAGTAGTGCTCGGACCTAAGGACGAGCCTACATCAAATAGGACCGGTGGATATGGACAAACGATAAGCCAAATGACGTATATCGACATAAACGGAACAATCGTTGCTTATTTGGGTCAGACGATCGCCAACCTGCATCCATCGAATCGATTTTTCTAGTTCCTGTTCACTAATAAAAGTTGGCTGGTTCGCATCCTCAAACTTTTGCTAGGCCATGCTATTACACATATGCTGCTTTAAGTACTTGAAAATAAGACAGATTGACTATATTAAGCCTCGTCGTTACCGGAGCGAGTGGTGACTTATATCGGATTGCTGCCACTAAATCATCAGTTGAATGGGAACCTCAAAGGCAGTATGGCTAGGACGGTCGCCACGGCAACAGAACACGTAGATGTCAGCTGACAGTCATCTGATGAGAAGGGATCTTTCTGCCGCTTTCTTCAAAACAGCCGACTATAAAGGCTATTGTCAAAGACCCTAATCGAAAGGTGACGTATCGAACGGTACTGTTTCATCTGCTGCTCATGCTACGCTGACGGCTCTTAAAAACTCGGCACGACTGGAAGTAGATTGCGGCAAAAGCGGGATTTGGCGACTTCTATTCGTTTTTGGCAGTTTTTCTGTCTTCGATGCTACCACCGCCGCCTTTATTATTTCGGTCGTGACAGGGAACAGGGCCGTACGGTCACTACCCGCTGCATGTAGCGTAGGCACGCTGTCCCGATCCCGCTCGTATGTATGTATGTATGTATGTATGTATGTCTATCACTGCTTGACAAAGAGGCTTTTACATCACTTAAGAGGAATTCAAGAAATGTAACACATAACACTTCAAATGCTAAGAGACACTATTGAAGAACTTCGAGCAGGATAGGAGTAGAGAAGGACCTTCGGATTGACGTCTGCTTTGAAGCAAGTTGCGTACATGTTCCAATCGCTATTTCAGCATTCTCGTTTATGGCTTAGCATTGTTACAGAATTTGTTCAAGGTTTTATCAAATTAAAAGGCGTTCTATTTAAAAAACCAATAACTATGGCGCATTGTACTATTTAGTTTTTAGATGTAAGCCGTCATGAATATCACCAATTCCTAGAGTTATCTTTGCGCTTTATTTTTAATAAATTACATAAGGAAGCTTCGTAACTAGTATATATTACCGGTTCAACGCCCTGAGCATAGGCTCCCAGTGGAATTGGTCCGTTCAGCTTATGATAATAAAGGTTTTCTTCAGGGTTTCATGCTACGAAACATCATGTTCTTGAAGACGCTATATTGGAAGGGTATTGCACATTGCGGGAGAAAAACCAGCAGATTACGCACCACAACACTTTCAAATATTTAATTTCTATTGTTTAATGTACTCATATTATTCCTCTATAGTAGGGCCAGCACAAAAATAGAAGGATAATGCAATTAGAAAAGTTCTTCCTGTATTATAGAGCGCACGAAGTCTGAAAAACCAAAAGCTTTGAATATTTGAATAACAGACCACCGCTGCTGTCATAGAAGTCAGCTGTCAGCCAGAGTTGTTATCTGTAATTTGCTGGATGCGACCGTTCTGCCAAAAGCACATATCAGCAACGCGTATCCAGCATAACATATTGTATAAGCTTGCCGCCAACACTGATGGTAAGGCAACACGAAACTAATTTCAGCTTGGCGAAGCAGGCACGGACGATCGGCCTGCTCATGTGACCCGCACTGCGAAGGTTCACCAAAGCAAACGAGACTGGAACACGCGCTCTTGAAGGCTGCTCGCAAGAAATCGCTTTTTCTTCAAACCCACTATCAATATCACTATGTCTTATTAAACTTTAAAATTTCTTTTCGAAGAGCTTTGCACATAATTATACAGATGATCTTGACGTTACACGCCTCCTTATATTAGAACAAACGAAAGTTTCACATCTCTATTCCATACTTTTTAGACTTCAACGTTGACTAGCGCACCCCCTATTAGTCACGACCCCTTGTACAATAACAACTTCGGAGCGTAAGAAGTTACGGGGAAGGCGTTTTTAATGATAATGACGTCCAGATATACAACGCAGGTAGACAAGGCTAGAGTACCACGAAAGCGAGGTCCAAAGAATACAGGGGTACGATCCACGCAGACACACACAAGCACCAGAAGGTCCCGTTGAAATTTTGAGTTTTGCAATGATAAGCAGCAGCAATAGGGGTGCATCAACTTTTCATAACTAGTTTTATACTCCTTTTGACTCTTTTCTATTCCTCTGACGTCCCTGTTAATTTGGCTATTTCTTCTTACGGCAACCTCCTTTATCCTCCACCATTGCCTCCCCTCAAAATCTCGCATTGTTTATCGTTCCTCTCTGTTCTCGTGGGTATTGCTAATATGTGTTGTCTTATCATTCGATCTATCCTGCTATTGTTGTCCATTTTTTTTCTTCTTCTCTCTCTTCATGTCTCCTTCTACTTCACGCTGTATCAAGTTCACAGTTTGCGCAAAGATGCAAACATCGCGTACAGGACACAGGTAGTACGTTATGCTGGTGCATGACATGATCGCATGCAGCGCTAAGTATCGGTGTCTACTCGCGACCGATGCGACCACTACGGGCCGCGCACGAAAGGACGGCCAAGATAAACTCAGAGGTAGAACTGAAATCTGCACTAAATAACTTGAAACACAAATAATAGTGGGAATAGTGACTACAGCATAAACGCAATAGCAAAGGAGGTAACGCCGCCTTTGGACGACGGCCGGCGAAGCCCACGCTCAAAATGACTATGAGCTCGACTCTGTCAATTAGTTTTTTTACCAGTGCTTCACCAAAATCTGTTCCTCCTTCTACGTATGAGTATGTGTCCATTTGTGCATTGGATTCGATACATATTCATGAACCGCTGTGCCTACATTTGGCAGCAAGACCTTTCATTCATCTTTAATGGCCGGTTAAGACTTTTCATAACAGCAACAACAACAACAAAAGCAGCAATAACAACAACAGTAACATCTTTGTCCTGAAAAAAAAAGCCGGCGGGTAACTGTATAGCCATGCTGTGCACTAAGAAAGTTTCTCTGTGCATCCAAGCACGTCAGATCCGCTAACCACAGCCATACTCTTGGGACCGAGGCAGAAGATAAGAAAGAAAGGCCAACGCACATACACAACAAAGTCCTTCTTGGATTAGCTGCAGCGATCGCCGTATCTGTGTGCGTATTTCTATCGAACTCGTTATATTGAATGTTTTGTAAGTTTAGACGTGCCCGCGAAGAAGCGGGAAAAGTTCACTAAACATTTTTGGCCAGAACGGAAGAAATGGTGAAAGAGGCACCCCGATTTTTAAGGGCCTTTTCCCCACCCCTCAAACAGCCGCTTCTTTGCTTATCTGCACTGGCTACCAGTTGGGGCTGAGTAAATGTCGAGCACGGTTTGCATGTTGTTCTCACCAGAATATCTGCCTAAATCCTATGAAAACATGAATTCTGGGTGTCTATACTATAAAAAAATCTGGCTACACGGAGACCATTTGTTAAGCCTCCGAAATGTAGCGCTATACAACGTAATATAGATACCTATAAAATTCTTAGTTATCTGACATGTGACATTATCAATATATGAGTCGAATGCCTAGAGATTACGATGAATTTTTGACTAGATTCTGCAAAAAGCGCATTGTCTATGTGCCGAACAAGTGACAGTAGATGCGCACTTATCAAGCGCCATATAGCAATATTCAAGTCTGCTTTTTGTGCATCCCGACATCAAAGGACATCAGAATCCCCCTAAGGATGATCCACATGACCGTCGCGCCTAACGCCGTTAGAGAGCGCCTCACATTCACATATCGTATCTGAAAAGGTAAATCAACGCGAATGGACGAGCGTATGCACAGACTAGAGTAAGAATGTCAGAGTGTGTTGAAATGTTGCTGCCTTATGAAAAAATAGTCATAGAGCGGGAACCGCATGCAGGCGATCGGCATAGGCCAATTTCGTTCCTCATATATCAGCCAACACCTATGGTGCGCCATTTACTCTGTGTTGTTGAAAAAGCATAGGCCACTTAGCATTCTAGTCCTTACATCTCACATCTATGGCTTCGTTCTTCACTTGAAGAGCTGGGTCAGTAGGCAAAACGAGCAAACAACACCGTGACCTTTCTGACAGGTAGACACTTCGGCTACACCTCAAACGGAATCCCAAACGCGAGGATGAGTACGCGAGATTCGATCGGTTGTAATGAAATGGCTAACCCTTATCCGTCGAAACGTTCTCCTAAGGTCAGTCCTCTTGCCGCGCTGATCCTTCGTCGCTTCTTTCTGCATACATAGATTTTTAGAATCTCGAGCATAACATTGCGCATTTTCGTGCAGTCTGCCACTTCAAGTCAAGTGTTTCTTGACTGCGCCGGCGCAGACAAAGTGTCTTCACGCGTAACTGGGCTAACGCAATAGTCGTTGAAGTATTTCTATATAGTGCGTGTACAAGTACTCGCACAAACGGGCTAAGAGCATGTAGCGCCTGCGCTCGTATTTAGCGTCTGTCTGAATATGGGTTCTATTCGAAGACTCAGTCTCGAAGCTTGTTTCACGAAAAAGTGTTTCGAAATGGCTGTTTTCGGGTCCAGTATTATCGGCATCCACAACTTCTTACATGCAAAGAATGTTTGAATCTACCTAGGTAGATATGCATCAAATAGAACTGATTGTTAGGTCTTCGATGTAATGCCCAAAATCCAACGGCTTCATCTTCTCGCAAACGAGACTCAGAAGTGCTGTTAGCAGTCACTCCAGCCTCTACAATCGTAGTTTACTATCAACTACATATTTCACGTCGGAATAAAATATCATCGCACAAACGAGGTTTTTAGCTTCTCTAAGGAACTCTGTTCGGCTGTTGAATAAAATACGTTCAGCTATAGATTCTTAAACAATATCATAAGCCGACTATTTGGGACCATTGGCAGTCCATCTGCCTCTACGTGGATTCGAGTTTAGGGCTAGGAACGGCGCACGGACTAATCTCATCGCATCTGAATATCTCGGCTACAAAGGAGTGAACTACGAGCAAAAAGCGAAAAGGATTGTCATAAAAACGCGTTCACTGTATTTGCGCAACCTTAAAGCTTCTCTCTCTCTCTCTTTCTATATATATTTGTTTGAGTTGTCTATTATATTTCATACATAATATAATAGGACCAGTGTTTGGTTACATTAAACCCTATCAGGTAATTTCGTAGCTATATTGTGTTATCCTTTGTTAGTCAATAACTCAATCATAAGCAGCAGATCAGAACACTTTGAACTCCTTGTTTCTATTTCCTTTTTTCAACAGGACAATATGTAGCTTTTTTTTTTGCGCGTCTTCAGTATCGAGTCGCCTATTCATTCACTATCAAAAACTCTCTTTTTGTGGAAGAAGTAAACTTCTGTGATGCCATGTGTCGTTTTGTGCACTTGTGGTAGTCATCCGCTTTACAACACCTTTCGAAGGATCATATAAATGTCGAACGGATATCTTCTTTGTCTATGTCGCCTCAACAATATCAGATTTTAGCACCCCCTTTCGCTAACACGCGTTGTCTGTTTCGGTCTCCGTAAACGAAGTGTTCCCCCTATGCACAAATCGTACCATATATGTATCAATTGTGGGCTGGTTCTTTTCAAATGCTTTAACTAGCCGGTCATTGCTAGTTTCTTTTTGCCCTCCTCTGCTCGAGGCTGTCATCAACTCTTCTATCCATGATGTGTTTTTTTTTTTTCGCTTCGGTTTATTATCGCTCTTGACGCTTCTCTCCAATAAGCAGTTCATGTTTGACTAGATTCATGCGAGACCATGCCTTCCTTAAATTGGTACCGTGTACGCAACGCTGTAAGCGCATAAGATAAACTCAAGTCCTTCTGCGCGCTAAAGCTGCTACGCGATGATCTTCTATCTTGAATTCTGACCTATGGAAAACGTATACCCTTCATTTATTTATGATGTGCTTCGTAGTAACGAGAAGCTTTCTTGTAGCCTCGTCGCATTCTATAAAGACGAATTTCGATCAAAAAACTAGATGAAAATTTAGCATCAAATTTCCCTAAAGACATGCGCAGTTCACTGGATTAGTTAATTTTTTTAAAGCGTTTTTTTTATTTCTGTGATTTTTCGCCTATGGTTCGCATAGCTTAGTTATCGGCTGCGAAGTTAGTAATCTTGAGTTCGAATCTCGTTGCTTGAATTCTGTGCCCTAGGCGGTGAATGACAGTAGATTCAGTAGACTCTCTAATTCTTGTGTGCTTTCAGTAGTATTTCTGTCCATTTTTCTGTTGCAGATTTTCGTTGCTCACTCCTCCTAATGCCATCTTCCGTCTTTCTCCTGCTCTATTTTATTATGTTGACTTTTCACGTTACATTTTCTTTATCCTTTCCCTGATCCCGCCTCCTCTCCGATGTCCTCTGCCTTCACCAGAAGTGTAGAAGACGGTACGAACAACAGTCGTTGTTACTTCAACCCGTTTAACAACGTTTATTCGCGTTTTTATTTTCTTTCTCGTTAGCCCTACATCAAGTCGTTGTCGTTGTCGTCGCCGTTCGTCCAGCTAAAATCCGCCACAACAGGGGTGGTAGTAGTAGTAGTAATGCAGCAGTGAAGTAGTCTCTTTCAGGTCATCCTCCGGTTATTCTTCATGAGCAGTGCTTTAACCGCTGTTTGAATTGGTTCGTTGTTCAAATAATGAAACATCGTTTAAGCAACAATGCCAGGGACCGGCCATGATCTTCTTGTTGTTTGACGTTATGCACAGCCAAAACAATAATACGCGCATAATAGGAATACGTCCACGGTAATTTTCTCCAGATAACCACATGCGTATATACTGACCGCGAAGATCCTTCGTCGCCGAAGAGCGCACGGTTGATCTACTTCACCTGCGTAAGGTCGAAATACCGGTGTAATCTCTATTGACCCCGCTACTGCTGTTCTTGCCACTCCTGGCTAGAGAAGATGTCATGATGCTGTGCATCCATAGGGATCGAACGTCCGCGCCGACATTATTTGGCGTCTTACGCATGGGGACCTTACGGCCATTTCTGTGTGCGCTATTTAATGTGGCAAATTAATTGTAACGGAACAAGCGAACAGCTGTTGGGGAACGAGCGGAAGAAAAAAGAAAAGTTAAAGAAAGGTCGGGATAAGAAAACAGCCCCCGAAAAACCCAGAAAGTGGAAAAGCAGCAGCAAGAGCTTCTTCATTCTTATATTCTTCATTAGCTATGCTTATTGATGATGTCGACTGATTTCTAGAACTGATCTCTAATTGAACCGATGACAACGGAAGCTCAATCAAATACGCCGGTATGAATTAGAGTGCTTAAGGAAAGGTATTTGCTGTTTAAAAGACAGAAAATCTGTCGATGGTCCAAACACTACCGTTCTTTATATCCAAATAAATACCACTGAAACAAGCATGAATATAATTAGCACTACGCAGAATCATTATTATAACTTGTGTACTTCGTGTTAAAGTAATGTGTTGAAATCAACAGCTTAGTTACCTATCTAAACGGTGACATAGTTACTGAAATAAGGTGCTAGCGACGCTGATAGCATAGCATCATTTCATTATAATATTTAGTCATCGATAGTAGGACCAGCAACGACAGCGGTGGTAACAACTGTTATGTTTAGGCAGTTCATTTTGCCTGAGTGGACCCTCAATTGCATAGTATGTAATTGCGTCGGCTTCCTTTCGGGGATCACACATGAAACGTTTTGTCGTCTGTCTCTGATTTTTGCTCTCTCTGATAACCTTGTACGGTTAGAGCCAAGCACATTTCTTCAATTATTTACGTCCGGAGCTGGATTGACATAGTATAATGGCAGCTGTGCTGTATACACTGGCTATGTAGCAACGATTTGTGGCTCGATCGTAACTGTACAAAGCGTTCAGGTGTTGCTGCTGGGAAACAAATTAAGAGGCGCCATTGCATGTACACCTCATATCTGTTTCATTGTATGGCAAGACTACAGTGTGCAGGTGCCTTCAAAGACGGCCGAAGAGCAGGCGGCCAAGGTATTTCCGTAATCACTTTGTCCTTACGGTCGGTTTCGTGTTTGTACCTGCGCTAGCAGTAGCAGCGTTCGCAAAGGCGGCAGACCATACCAGGGTTCCATGCATACGATATAATAATACTCCGTAATTCAATTCAGTGAGATGAAAACGTAGACCCGCCTCAAAGAGCGGAAGGCGACTGCACCGCCGACAATAAAGCGCTTGACAGGAATCAAGTAAGGCGTCGTGTGGTACAGACGTCGTCATAATCCAAGCGGGACGAACCGACAGAATAAAACAGAGGATGAACGTTACATTCAACGGCGAACACACGCGTGCATAAGAGGAAAATAGTTGCTCTGGCCCTATTCGAGTCGTTTATAACAAACAGCAAAGGGCCTTGAACTACATACTTAAAGGACTTACTGGATTTGAAATTCGGTATAATGTCGTCTTGTTAATAGATTCTTTTTGTGCGAAGTTGGCCGTGATGCGATCTTTCATATCATATAAGTCAAACCTTCTGACTTCCTAATTAGTTACCCTTATATAACACTCGATTATACTTTACTTTATACATATGCGATCTTTCATATCATATAAGTCAAACCTTCTGACTTCCTAATTAGTTACCCTTATATAACACTCGATTATACTTTACTTTATACATATGCGTCGCCTGAAGCTTCTACAGTGTCTTGCACCGACTATTAGTTCACGAGCCCGTCAAGATACAAGTTGCCTAGCCCTTTTGTGCATGATAATAGACCCTGTCCTATATATCGTGCTTTCGAATTGCATCATCCACACTCTGTTTACTTATAAGTCAATACGTCCTGTTTTAACCAGCCTCTATCAAACGTTTACTTATGTTAAAGTCTTAGAAGCAAATAAAGCACCCAAGTGTGCTGGTGCTGTAGTACATAGTTAGTCGGTTCTAGTTAGGCTTTGACAGGCTGAAAGGTTTGATGTCCCGCTAATGACTGAGTTTGAGGAAGCGCACGCAGCTGGGTAGACACCTGCCAATACCCCTATCGCACTCAGGCCCTCCGTTCTGCATGTTCGTACCTTTCGACAGAAAAAAAAATCGCCAAGTAAGTGTCTGCCAGCTTCAGTATCAGCTATGCTGCATACGTCTTGCAGCAACCTACCCTAATCGACATTTAAGTCAAAAAAAAAGCAGCAGAAGCAGCACATCGAAGGGCTGCGCATACATTCACCGCTTCTAACCGGCACAAGGTTACAAAATTCAGCTATGTAATTTCTGTTTCACTTCAAACCCCTCCTATCGTTAGCTTAATTTCGCGCCGACGTCGGCGGCAACAGCTCTAGAAGGATCGTCATAGCCAAAAACATATACATGAATACATATAAGAGGGTCCATAAACGAAACCCCTACTTTTCTGTTCTGTGCTACACCCCTATCCTCGTGGGTCGTCCTTACCTGCAATAAGCTGTAGGCGAGAAAGCGGCAATTACCAGTTGACTGATAGTTAGTCATCTACAACTGCGAAACACTTTCTGATATACACCTATGATGTCTTGGTGCTCGGCAATTGGTGGACTGTAGACTCACCGACGACGCACGATCACCTTACAGCCCGAATCCTGGACAGCTTTAACGTCCCCGTCGGTTACCGGCAACAACGTTGACTTTTGTTGAATGATGCCAGACGCTGGCAGACAGGACCGTGATGGGCAGCTAGTTTAGGTCAACTCCGGTTCAGGTTGTTAACATGTTAGAGGGAAAACGGAGATGCACCGCGTCCACCTTTCTTCCGCCCACTACAATCAAGTAGAATCTAAGACAACCGCCGGATGGGCAATCCGGGGTCTATAGACGGATGACAGGGAGTCTTGACAACCTACCCAACTCTGGGTGTGAAGGCATGTAGCCGAAAACTAGATAGGTTCAATTCGACCCATTACTGAAGCCAGGGTACGGTATAGCAGACCAAGCTGTTTGTAGACCAGTTACTCTATTCCAAATAGTCAGGCGGTAGTCCACAGTTAGGTGAAAGACCCAGAACAACAGAGCGGAAGAAGAATCTGCGCCAGTCAGCGGGCGGTATAAAGTATTTTTTTTTTTAATAAAATAAGAATCGAGACTATGGTACTTTGACTGTTACTATGATTCATACTATTTCAGTGGTCGTAATCATATTAAGACACCTCCTACGAAGAGGAAATACTCCGTCGCTAGCTGTCGGAACCAGAAGTAATGGCTTGCAGCTATCAACAAATAAGGTGCTGTCTAATACTACAACAGTTCGTACGTTACAATAGCATCACGACCTTCATCAATAAGTCGAATCGGGGCAGGCCACTGTAGTGCCAAAAATCGCTCGGATCGCTTTTTGGCGATCAATGTTGTCATGAGAAGTAGAAGGCTTCGAAACACAATGGGCACCGAATGCATACATAGTCCATATGATCAGGGAGTAATCGAGGCCTGAACAATTTCCGAGGCAGATATATCTAGAACAATACATGCTACAATCAACCTAGCATCACACTCTTATTTCACAGTAATTTTATACTATATGTTTGATACATAATATGTCGAAGATTGCTGAATGGTCCTCTGGTGAAATTCTAGATTTCAAATATAAATGAAAAGCGTATAACGCTAGATTAAATCAGAAATATCGGCACTATGTTTCATTTAAATTTACAATAAACTCTTCAATAGCCTACACGTACTTTCTTTCAGATACTGAACAGTAAACTCCGAGGGTTGCCCAATTTTCCTACTGCTTAAACCCTTGTCGATTACACAGTAACCATATTTCATATCAGAGGTATCACACAATGCAGCAACTTATCTGCAATGAACAAATTTAACCTAGAAACGTAATGGATATATTTTTCCCAAATCCACGACATCTGAACGGTTCGTCACAAGGTAAATTTTTTGATGATTGAAAAAGTACGAGCTTGTTGACGTTGGACTGAGTCGACAGGACAAGGGTAAGTATAGCGCAAGCAGATGCCGATAGGCAGAAACACAGAAATAGGACGAAGGCATAAAAAACAGGGCCGTTGTATTTGTCGTCTATCACTAGTCCTTTTGCTGTAGGTCGTTTTGAACGGATTCTATTTCGCCTTCTTATCACAAAAAAGAGAAACATAACAAGAAGTCAGAAAAGAGGAGGCGATGGGGAGAGAAAAGCACAAACTAACGATTTCGACAGCTGAACGCGAAGACAGTTTCCTTTCGTGTTAAGCAGAATGAGAACTGATATACTTCACGCTCTTTATTCTCGAAGGGGCAAGCTAGCCCTTGCCTCGGATTGATGATCCTCTATGCCCGCTTGCTTGAATGTGGCCCCGTTTGATTCCCCCGCAAGATAAAACGAGGCATACACAGATTGAGAGTCAAGGCGCCAGATACAGCGTCGATAGCGGCAGCACAGCCGCCACTGGCAGCAAAAACAAGGTTCCTGTTGGAGATATTTTATTTAAAAAGAAGAAACGGGAAGTAGCGAACTTCAGCCTCGCGCGATTAATACCATTTAAATGATTGTGGATATTTGGAGTTACTGCTACTAGAACCGATAAAAGTGGAACGAAAAGCAAACGCTAAAAAATAGAATTACCGATAAATAATTAGGAAAAGCTGCACTACCAATCTGAACTAACGAAGCTTTTGTTGACAGGGGCCAAACGTGCAAAGAAACCGAGACGACTATGCTTGTTGAGTTAATAACTTGTACTGACTTCAGTGGTTTGCTCTGAGTAATCTGAAAGTGTTGTATACACAGACATACACACTCACAACATAGCACGGATGTTCGAAACAAATGTAGTTAATTACTTGACGTTATGAATAAGAGTACTTGATAATACCGGGTAAACGATTGAAGTGGTGCTTCGTAACTTTTCAAGAAGTTTTTCAGGAAGTATAAAAATGAATTTGTTGAATTACTTTCAACTTTGAAAGTAATTCAACAAATTCATTTACTGTGCTTTTATATATACATCGTTCTGACATTTTGCTACATACATGAAAGACCATTGCCGTCCTGACCTTTTCTAGATATATGAAGGGATGCAACAAACCTCTTATGGTTTTCTTTATTGCCCGAAAATAATGTTGCAGGTTAGCCAGCGACAGCTGTGACCGTTTGCTAGTACCATTATCACTGCTTTAACTGCTCGAGAAATCAGATAACAGTGAAGCCATTGATAGTAAGCGACACGAATCTGATGCCTTGGCAGGCAGCTGTACGAGGAGGGGCAACAACGTCAGTAACGACAGGAATCATTTCCTATCCGGTGTAAGAGTATAAACTGGCTCCGGTGTAACATTTAGCAAATTAACCTCATTTATTATTGGACTGCGTCGGTGCCCGCTCCTGGCTGCCCCTTCATGACGTTACATTTCCTGACGGCAGTTTACCACGAAGCCCCTAAACTGCCGTGGACCCCGCCTCGATGAGATCGCCTGCGTTCACATCGTAACACCGACGAAAACTAACAGCGGTTAGGGCAGCAGTATGGAATGAGGCGAGTGTCGACAATGGCATCTGTGACAAACCCGTACAACCCCGGTCCAGTACGCTACGTGTTCGTTTAGAGTCGACGAGACCTGCCCTGATCAGCTCCGACTGAGCATATCAACTCTTTTTCGTCGGCTTTTGCCTGTCACCAAGCTCGAAATATAGCAGATTCACGTCAACGAATCCGCTACGCACGAAGATCATTTGACACTCATAAGTACGCAATCTAGTGTGACACTTTACTTAAAGGCATACTATCCCCATCTAAACACGTGGACACACACACACGCCGACTAAGCCGCGATCCCGCTCTGCCGAGCTATTCCCGCTCTGCCGAGCTATTCCCGCTCTGGTAATTTGTTGCCTTCTCAGCTGTGTTTCTATAGGCTCTTGTCGCTGATGTGTTTACTCCTACTTACTCGTTGTCGATAGCTTGCCTCGCTTAGAACAATACGTCCTCGTCGCTAGAACGTCTTAAGGAGAAAGCTGAGACGCCTTACTAGCTGCTCGTAACTCTTAGGAAAGACGGCCGGAGGCCAGCAAAGGGCTAGCATGCTCATCTTGCTACCTAGGTAGTACCTTTTCTCTCTCAGTCTGTTGCCTCCAGTGTTTTCCGTAAAGAGTATGGTGCACCGTAATTCCATTTAAACACTTTGGACGAGGCTCACTTTCTTCAAGAACACTACCAGTAACGTACATTATCGTGCAATCTGCTGTAATCATCACCTCTTCTTCTTTAATTTCCAGCATCAATACATCACGTCTTAATTAAACCGCTGGCCTTTAACCGTTAGAGTGCTATACTAGCACTTTAACTACATTGTGCCGCTTTTTGTCCATGCAGCATACTCGGAGTGCCGTATATCGTTCCATTTGATGGTTGCATCACAGATCATCCGAGATAATCGTATGCCGAACATAATTTTTTGTCGTTTCCTTCATTATTTTCTGTCTGTCTGCTGTTGCTGCTATTGTTGTTGTTGCTAAAAGCACTGCTTGTTGTTGGTCTATCCATATCGCACATCGCTCAGTCTGAAATAAAATTGCGTATCCAACCTGTGTTCTAGATATTTTTTTCTAAATTTAGCACCACATTTTGTCGATGCCCTTACGAGACATGATCATGGTCAATTGATTGCCGCATTAGTTGGTTGTACGGTGAATAGCGTTTGCATTCAAAGGTATGCGCACCGTCCCCATTTTAAACTTATCGCAGATAGGAAGAAGTACGTTTGATGCGCAAATAGTCCTGCTAGCAACGGCTATTCCAGACTGGAGAATTGTACGCCTACAGATCTATGAAGTTCATAGTGTAATTAGGCCTTCATGCCGATATCGGCAAAAAAAGGACGAGCTCAGGACCGAAGTTATTCAAGTGATTCTTAGAATCACTTGAACGTATCGAACACACGACACGATCGCCTTCGTTTCAGTCCGCTGGCGCTTTTCTGTTCGCTTTATTTTTGGCACCAAGTAACAGCTAAAGACAAGTCGAGCGCACCCTCTAGTCGGAGGCGTACCGTTTCTCTGTCATCGCATTTGCCCTCTCACCTTCACGTTCGGGTTTGGGCGCGTCGGACGAATCTGCATCGGTTGATGCATCATCAGGCGAGGACTTATTTTCATGGACTGAAAAATAGGGATTTGCGAGAAGACAGATTTTTAATACGTCACCCCTGGATAATAAAACTGATACACACATGCAGGATTTGTTAGACGGATACGCATCATGTAGAGGCCCCTACATATTTATAGTCGAGAACTACAGCTTTAACATACTGGCAAACCCTGGGTCAGCCTAAACAATGGTGACTAATCGTTACATATCTATGACAATTGTCATGTTGTGCCCTACGCACCTTAACAGAAGCATTTGCTTGTAATTTTGGCCGCTATAATACCAGCCACTAGGGATATCAATGCCATGTCCAAGCAGCTCAAATTGAAATTTGAGAGTGTTCCTTAAAATAATCCGTAATTTGTACGAATGAACCTGTATTGTATTTACTGTACTTTATTTATAATCATTATAATGAAAATAATAATAAAAAGAAGGACGTGTAGTCAGTCCACCGCGGACTTTTTTTTTTTTCGCAGTTGAAATTCTATTCAAATTGACCTTAAAAAAATACCTGGGGAAGGATTTAGACATAGTGTTGTATCTCTTTTGTTTATCTATCGAGAGTGCACCACGAAAATCAAGAAGGCAATAATGTTTCTCTCTCAGATAAAGGCTAATAACAAAAGGGTGCCATGCTATTCGGTTATAAAAATCCCTAGTTATACGACGTGGGACTATTTTTCATTTTACCTGCTCTTCTCGATGCGACAATCCATTCCAGAAACTTCACTTCAGCCATTGTTCTTTGTTCCATTTGACAGTATTTGCCTATATAAACCCGTTTTTGCCACACTCATGTTTGGTCTGTCTCGCATTCCGTCTATTGTATTCGACCTTGATCTCTTCAGGACATTCAACCTAGACGTTACGTACGTACGGTAGCACGTGCGGATCTGCGTGCACCATCGCTGAAACGCAGTTTTATCGAGCGTTGAACCCTAAAGTCCTAAGTGAAACGTTGCTGTCCACAGAGCAATCCCAATGGCGGAGTCGATCGCTATCTCTGACGTACGGTTATGACTTGCGCTCCCCGCGCGTGCCCCTCGCCAGTTCAAGGGGTCTTGGACCTACTACAGCTTTACCTATATCACAGGCCTCTTCCTATCTCGAAAAGCAACTTTGCTCAACACAGTTGCGCATTGCATTCGAACTCAACCGGTTTCGCCTTCACTCCTTTTTTGCCTTCATGGCAGTGCGGCTCCAACAACAAAGCCGTCGTAGCGTGCCGTGAACGTAAAAAGGGGCTTCCGCCTAAAATATGGCATCCCCAACTGTTCCATACCCTGGCCCCTCGTCTCCCGTCGAACAATGCCGGCCAGGGAGTCCTAGTTCCTTACGACGCCTTGCTTCATGTAAATATAATCCGTTGCGTGACCTGCAAATGGCCTCTATTTTCCGCCACCCCATTACTCAGCTTCTACAGCAGGAATAGCAGTAGTAGTTAGCTAACTAATCTGCTTGTTTCGCTTTAGATGGCCTATTTCTCGTGACCCCCCGCCCACCTGCTCCCTCGAACTTTTGTGGGCTAAATGCTTTTGGCAGACGATGACACCCAAGAACAGCGAACAACAGAACGAGCAAAACCCATTGCAGCAAGAAAGCCAACAGAGCTCCGAGCTACTGTTCCGCGTCTTATAAGACACTAACCGTAATGGACGGGCGGACGGCGGGAGATGTGGCAGGGACACAATAGAGGAAACAACTGTAAGGCCAGCTGCAGAAGATGCAGCATCGGCTATATCCGCCAGCTGCATTAACACCTGGCTTACTCTGTCCGTAAATTGCTTGTTTTGTTTTCTTGCTTAGCTCATAGCAACCGTGACCATCTGCTTGTGCGTAGGTAAAACGCCAGTACGCTGGCCAAAAGAGAGTGGACACATGCGCTACTATACGGCAGCGGCCAAATATCAGGGTGAGTCGACTTCTTCTGCTTTAGACTTCCCGTCAACATGATAGCCCAATGACAACAGCACTGCATGATCGCGAAAGTAAGACGTCATAATAATAATAACGGCAACGTACTTAGCGGAATTAGCGTACACGCATTGTTGCTGACCAATGTATCCTGTCTATAGGGAAATTCGCCATTAGGTAAGAGCCTCTGCATGTGTGCGTCCATGTGCAGAACGAAGCAAACAGGATATTATCATTTGTCGGTTTCCAACGGCAAGGCTACCGTAAGGTGGCGTAACAGGTGAATGATCAAAAAATGGCATATTGACAAATAGCTAGAAAAGGTTCATTGTGTGCATTGTTATACACAGGGTTATATTTGTGTAGTATCACAGTATAACATGGTCTACGAAGAAGCCAGACGAGGGAATCAGAGATCGGCGTCTTAGGACTAGTCATTTTGTAGGAAACAAAGCATATCCTGCTTCGTTACTAAGTCAATGACATGACATCAAACGAAACCAACGTTGAGGTAAAGAAATCACAGTGAGAAAAGCTTTGCTCAAAGCCTCTATTATGAGCAGACAGATAGAAATACGTTTAGAGAAATGTCTGACTTTTTATTGTAATTTATCGAGCGACTGACTAAAACCACATGGTCGTAAAGCGACGTAGAAGACAAAATAGGCGAAAACTCGTTGACATCACCAGACAATAGCTAAAATGTCACTACTATTTCTTTTTTATTATCATCATCCTAAACATCGTCATCTAAAAGGGAAATGATGCAGTCGCTTTTGGTGGTCTCATCTTTCGGGTACAAGGCATCATTTTAGACACATTGCCGCCGTCGAGCAAAGCGTTCGTTGCAAGCATCCATCTTGCTAAACCCGACCGATCAAAGAAGCGAGAGTAGAAAATGGACGTTCAACTAAACTCTGGTCGTTCGATATTTTGAAGGCACGCGCAACAAATACCGGTTACAAAGTGGAACGACGTTCGAGTCTGCTTTGTCAAGCCTTTTCATCGGTTTGGTTGCGTTTGTCCACTGCTAAGGAAAGCTACGATTGCCCCATTATTATCAATGGTGAGACACCGGAAACTGACTAAAGTCACATTTGACATGGCTGGTGATAAAGTCGCCAGGCCTCAGGGCCATTCTTCTGTCAAATGACGCCACCCGTTGGCTATCTTACTTCGAATAGCCTTGGCCTTCGCGCGTGGCAACAATCAGGTTTGTCGGATGAACACACAATGTATCGTGTCAGACTATTTTATATAAGACTATTATACATTATAAGCCATTGGAAGTTTCGTTCAGGCTGAAGGTATTGGATATTTTAAAGGCTGGTGGCTACTTATTACCTTTAGAGAAGCTTCTCCCCCAACTAGTTCCCCGTTTATGGATTGAATAAGAGGCACAAACCGGCCTAGTACATTTTGTAGCAATATTATTCTGTTAATTGAAATGACGCATCGAGTTTATATCTAAACGAATCTTTAAAATGTTTCGAAGAGCTGCAACACACTTGTACGAACATCACCAATAGATGACATATGCACACGAATTTATCAGGCATAATCTCTTCGCCAGGGAAATTCTTATGGCGTATTAAGTATACACGCACACGACAGCTCTATGTACGGTTTCTTTCTGTATGTGGTAATTTCGTAAGTTATCTCTGTTGCTGAATTACCAAGCGCCAACCGTCGTTAGTGTTCCCAGCTCTCGACCCTCAGCTCCCGTCTATCCACTCCAATAACGATAGTCCTAACAATGATGGTGATTTTACGACGAGCGCCAAACCCAGCCCAGCGAATAGAGTCTCCGCTCCCTCCGCTTGCTCTCCGGTTATGTCCATCTGTGACTTCATGGCTTGATCACCCATACTGACGGAGTCCGAGGCTATCATAGGCAAACTACCATCGCCTGCCGCCAGCTGTCACCGACAAAGCAACGACTGGGAACAACTAGCAACAGCATCGACTGTTGCTCGAAAAGCAGCGATAGTATCAACAACAGAATCAATAGTGAAAGCACCGACGGACGCAGCAGAAGTAGAGAGGGCGCTGTGCCTTTTATTGTTACTACTATACCACGAGTGCACTAAGTTCGCTTCGAACACGTTTGTGGACCACCGCTGCCGCAGTCGTCGCGATCGCCAGCAGCAGCGCTACTGCCTAGTTCTTATCCGTCCGCCAGGCCTATACAGCGATGATTTTTCTCTTCATAGGTAAGCAATAGCTCAGCCACCCGCCAGCCAGTGAGACAGTCATCTGCCTCACGATGCCCGTCGTTCGAGTCTGCGATGTAACCATGCGAGGCATGCATGCAGGAATCGGGCACGAGGGCGAGGCTCAGGTAGGAATCTCATTGTGAGACCATCAAAAGCACGGTAGAGAACCATACGAAGAATGGGCGATGCAGGAAAAAGCATTCTAAGACCTATCACAGGCCCCCAATGGGGTAAGCACAATGAGTGCACCTGAACCCACAAATGTGTTCCGCCGCCCTCTTGCACCCTCTTAGAAGAACTGGGCAGTTGGTTCATTGTTCCGACTTATAGACTACTTTAAAGCTGTGTTCAACGCAAGTTATGCGCTCCGGACCATTTTGACGAATGTAACGGTAACGTTCAAAGTAACTTCAGTGCTGTCTTGCACGTTAGCTAATTAACTTCGCAATAATATTCAAACATTCCTAGCTCGAATGTCAACTATGTTGACGGCGAGAACCACACTGTCAAAAAGGCTTAAACGGAATTTTTCTCGTTCGGTAGGCTTATGACTCTTCTTCTAATTGGTAGTCCCTGAAGCTTGATAAAAACGTACCGAGAGTATTAGTGGCGCAACGCACGATTGGATACTCAGAACAATTTAAAAGTAACGACCGTATCCTTAACGTGTTGTTCGTTCGGTGCCATCACCGATACGAAAATCGAAAATGGGTTTCATTTCTATTCACTTCTAACAACAGTGACCAAACGTTAGGTGAGCATCCAGCTGGACGGTCTCACCTACTCTAAAAGGGAGCAAAGGTGACTGTATAGAAAAAGTCTGGCTTGACATCTCAGCGCTTTTCTGAAGTCCCATAAATGATACGGTTGCAGGACCTCCCCGGAAGTTTCTTACACTTCCCACCCATACGAACGTGACCGCTTCATTCTCTCGTCTTCATCTTGCGATATACAATGTCCATGATTCTCACGCTGCAACTTCGTGCAGCTAGCTATCGCTGCGTAGTCAAACGGAGAACAGTCACAGGCGAAGCGAGAAACGATTATTCGGCATCCTCGTCCACCATGCCTGTTTCGAAATCTTAGATCTATCTACAGATCTGCGCGACGTATCGAGCGCCGGATCCAGTCTTCCGGCCTTCCTCATAGCCTGTACCTTTGGGCTGTCTCGTATCCTTAGTAGATGGTTGAAAAGACAGACAGATTTTCTTCTTCTGAGCGCTGTTTCGCTGGCAGTCTTAGTTATACTTCGTCCACGGCTCTGTCCCTTTTTTTTCACTCATTCAGTTAGCGCGGGTAAATGGCCTAGTTCAGCAAGGCGAGAACGGACGAGATGAGAGATCTCCTAACGTGTACCTAACCTGTACCAGATGGTACCTCACGATGCAATAGCGATCACGCTTGACGGCTACGCCACCAGCGCGTTCTCTACAGAGGGAGAATGAAAGACATACCTATGAAAACTCCTATTCGATCTCCAGTAAGGGAAGGGGGAGGGGTAGGGGGAATTCATCGCATTACAGCTCCTGAAAACCTCTAGCTGTAGTAGCTCACCAACACCAGACGGTCGTCAGTCACAACTCTCCGTAGGGGGTAGACGTGGCAGGAGCTTCGGTAACAGTCTCGGTAGAGCAACAAGCTTCTGCTAGCCGTTTTCGACCGTAGACATTGGTTTATGCGTCGCTTGAAGCGCGATGCGGGAAGAGAATATGAGTCACAATGACGGTGAGGATGGTTCGGCTGCATGACGCCGCTGTGTTCTGCACATCACAATTCATGACCGCCAACTACTAACTCTAACCTAAGCTCTGTATTAAATCGTTCGAGTGCTGGCGGACACACATTTACGCGCATATAGAGAGAGGTAATGTGGGTAGCGAGTGTAGCGGCCTGCATTCATAAAAAGAAGCAAGCGGAGCGTATTGTCAGAGATTGAACGAAAAGATAGGCAGGAGACAGTAAGAGACAGCTAAGAACAACTAACAATTGATGCTTGACGACAGACAAAAAGCTTCGAATCCGAACGAAGTGACCTCGTAGACAGAGAAGGCAGGTAGCGCTGCGTAGCCACAATATATTCTTTGACCGCCGTTACAATTCAACATTTGGCCGTACGTATTATCCTCAAGACTACCGCTCACCGCACTGCAGTAATGGCCGTCGTAGTAAAAGTAGGAAAAGAACACAGGACAGTAGAACAGAAGCAATAACAACAGTTTTACTCTTTGCCGAAACGATGCAAGCGATCTGTGCATTCAACGCGCTAGAACTGAAACAGTCAAAAGGCCCTTGCAGAAGTGGATGGATGGATGGATGGGTGGGTGTAACAGACCCAGATAGCGCACTGAGGTGAAAGGATGCATGGCGATGTATGCCAGCAACAACGGCAGGACGTTAAAAAAAACACAGTTTCAGGGAGAGGTTCGACGAACTAAAAGGTCTTCACTAGTAGATACCGATTGGTGCTCGTAAGATTTCTAATGCTGTACCATATGTAGCTTGAGATATTTCCGTATAACAGTTCTAGCTGCAGAGATAGTAGAAGAACTAAGCGTGTCCGAGGTTTATCGCTTCCGATCGACCATGTAATTCTACGATGTTTCAGCCTCCTTTCTACAGTCACCACCACAGAACAGTCGGCCTCAACTCAGCCAAGTCGAACATAAAAAACGTCTTCGATTTTAGCGGAATATGTGCACGGAGTGTAGGTGAATAACATAAACGGTCCTCGATAACGCTATTGGTTTCGCGCGTAATCTGTTCAACGCCACTCAGTGGTCTCTATGCGGGTCGAAGTAGACATAACAATCAATAGGAAGCACTAGACTGCCATTAAAGCAGCATTAGGTGGATGAGTCGGTACGAGGATTAGTGACGGCAGCGGCATCTTGAGAAGTCTACTACTTGTAGCTCAGTCGTTATCATACAAGTTGATGGCTAGCTCAGCCTGATCGGATTGGGTGATATCGGCCTCACCATCATCATCATCATCATCATCATCATCATACGTGGCAACAGTCACTTAAGTGGTTACCTACTCCTTGCACTGACGCGTCTGCAGGATGCTGTTTTTCTATTGAATGGATTGAAGCACTATCCATAGCAGCAGCGATAGAATCAACACCTCCACTATCGAGCGGCAGTTCGCTCACTGGCTCTAGAATAGGCCAGTCGCCTCACTTACTGCTCTGCGGTTAAGATACTGCGACACTTGAGTATTTACATGGTGGGTGTAGAAACTCATGTTTAAAGCCATTCTTTTTCTAATATCTCATTTAAGATACGTACACGGGCCAAGAGTTCATACGGCCGCCGGAGAGTGTGGAAAGCAATGCCGTCAACTGAGCTTACCTAGAGCTTGAGCTAGTTTACCAATAAATTCAAGGAACGAGTAAAGTAAAAAAGAAACAGACACGCAAAAAATATGGAGGCACGCACGCGTAGGTGAGGACCATACCCCCTTGCCCATCTTGGATATTATTATAGCTAAGTACAAAAAGAGCGTGTAACGAGAAGATAAATGAGAAAACCTAATAATCATGGGCAGACGGCGCCAGCAAGTCGATTCTACAGGGGATGACTTGACCACGAGAAAGGTTCTGGCTGTAGTTAAACAGTCACAATCGAAATGGATAAGATTCAAAATGTCCCCTAGCCATCAACACCTGAAGTACGGAAATCTGTTTGGCATACGGGCGCAGATGTAATGCAAAGGACTAAAATTGGACGTACAATAAATGATGAAATTTTTTTTATGATCTTTTAATATTGGATCGTCGGAAAGGCTATCCTGTCTGGAACTGTAGTGTAGCAAAGTGAATTGTGCGAAACGCAGGACCATATAAACGTCGAGAACTTTCTATTTTGGAGGTGTGTTTTTCTTCTACAAACTTATTAACTGCTGGGCATCAGGCACCAGAGGTGAATAGACGCTATGAAAATCATTGTAAACACGAATATAATAACTAAGCTCTTTCATATATAATGTGTTTCAGCTACCTGAGAAATTAGGCCTTATAAATTATTATTATATCAAAATCAGCATTATTGACAGGTTTCCTCTTCGCCATTTGAATACTGTGCTAAGACACTTAATATAGGGACCCTGGTTTTTCAAGCACCAGCAGGAACTTCATAGACGGGGTTAAGGCACCCATTCGTCCTGGTTTGTATCATCATCACCATTATTGCCACTTATATACTATCGGTTTTCCTCGTTCATTAACGATTTGCACCAAACACCCGCACGTTTACTTTGCCTATTTTGCTCTCTGTAGATATGTAACTATTGGTCTAATAGAGCTATTTTTTTTCTAAACAAAATGTTATCAAAGTTCAGATTCTACCACTGGCAACAACAATATTAACATAAACTCCATCGGAGTTCAAACCATTAGGAGTTCCCCGGTCCTTAAGGGCCTATTTTACATAGAATGTTTATCACTCAGCGCCGTTAACTTCCATAACATTATTCAACCAACTTCGATGTATAATACTATCCCTAGCAGAAACGCTGGCTTGCGAAAGCGACCACTGCTTAATGAACACGTTATATAGAGGCCATTCATCTATATTTGTCCGAAATAGGTAACTACTGTAGACATTATTACTAGCTAAGACGCCCCAAGCCATTTGCTACTGACAATACACTCGATTTCGAGCGCAGCTTCCCTCTAGGCATCGCTCTTGGGGCCAAGTTAGGTCTGATAGTGGCTAAGAGAATGGCAGCTACATCTCCGCATCGTAAATAAGGCCGATACCTAACAAGCAAGAGACGACCTGCCATATCTTTGCTTACTTATTTGTTTCTCCTTCTAAAAATATGGAGGAGAAGTGGTCGGTAAGTGGTCGAAGAACGATGAGAAACCGCTATAGCGAGGAAGAGGAAAAGTGTTTCCACAGCAGATCGCCGGTAGCCTCCGCTGGCAACTGGGCGGGACCGAAAAAAATCAGTAACCAAGCACGGTATTAGTTGACGAATAATATCACTATGCGCATTGATCATCATGCCGCCCAGATGCATCCAATGCCCAACTCTATATGTTTAGCAAAACTCTATGGCCCTATTTCGTTTATTCACGAACGCCTATACACGTTCAGATCCCACGAAACGAAAACCTCCAACGTATCTTCTTTTACTGGACGACAAGCATGACCGGGGTTGAGTCTTCAGTTGCGCGCGATCTGAAGCTCACTCCGAAGAGGAAACTAAAGATTTCTGCCTAAATTTAGGTGAAATGTGACAGTATTATTACGAGATATTGCAGCCAAGGAGATAAGCTCTACAAGATACCATATAACCTGCGCTAGCCAATTACAAGGATAGGTACGCAGACGTGGCAGATGTTTCTCGGCGTCGTCGTTACCGCCACCGCTGATATGTAATGACGATCGAAATAGATCAAGCGACACGCGGATAGATAAGATATAGACATAAATACGAGCGCATTCACGACGGACGCGAACTGTCCCCTTGGCCAACCGTTTGACAGTGTACCATTAATTGGCTAGTAAGTTTTTCTATTACTAAGTTTTGCAGTTGTGTAGAACAACTGTAAGTCCCTGAATAATAACCTCTATCTAGGTATACGGCTACAAAATAATGCTGTGCACAAGGACAATCTGTACTAGAATAAAATAGCTATCTAAGCAGAACTTTATGTCTGTGTACATATCCAATTTTCACATCGAAGATGATATGAATGTAGCGTATGAAAACCGAAGATATAGGCTAGACGTACAATATATATATATATATGCAGTCTGATTGTACATCTATGTGTAAGCGTCTCTGTCTCGCGTCAACGACGTAAACCTGGCGTAAGACAATTAGCAATATCTCACGGAAGACACACTCGCGGACTGCGTTCTTCTGAACACTGCCACCTGTTAGCAATGACTGAATAAGTGCCATCTCTGTCGAGGACGTTGGCTTCTCACACGCAAGGTCTCGATATATTTACATATATCGTACGCACCGCGTCAACTGGTCGCCAGACAAACGACTGACCAAATAGGTCAGGTCGCTTCGTGACAAAATAATGTTACTTCTTCTTTGTGACGCGCAGTCTATTCTACCGCAGCATCACCAGTGACTATTACGCTCGTCGATGGCGTCGGTGTGCTTTTTGGTCTTCTTTGAACCAGACACAATCAATGGAAACTAGCTAGTTGCAACGTTCAGCTAACGTTATCGCTCTGGGCGAATACACACAACGAAAGACTCCTCAAAAAGATGTGCCTCAGACTCACTAGTCTGTACACCTACAAGGAATAAATAAGGTCGACTAACTGACAGGTAATTATAGCCAGATTAACCTATTTACGACAGTAGAAAGTAGTAAATAGACAGAATTAGAGGCAATGGTGTAGAAAGAGAGAGGAGACAAATGCAGTTTTAAACCGAACAATAGCCAAACAAGTTTTCTCACTCAGGCGCCTGCTCGGGACAAGCGGACGATGCGAGCGACCAGACAAAAACAAATATGAAAGGATGGTTTGACTGTGTCCTAGAAAGGTGACAAGTGTTGGCAATTTCATTAGGGTGGCCAATTTACTCTAAATCTCTCTAATTTTTTGAATGAACAAACATATGCATAGTCGATTGTTCATGTTGAGAAAAGTAACGTATGAACCTGAATATTTTTAATTTAAAAATCAATGTGTTTAGTTGAAAAAAGTTTTACCCTTTGCAGGACGTTCCAACCTGACGTACAGCTCAAGGAGGTACGCCATTTCTGCCGATGACCATAAACAGACGCTTTTTGCTGTGTTCGTGGATTTTAAGCAGGATATGCAACACTCAATCAGGGCGACTTCACAGGAAAACTCTGTGAGCATAGATGACGGAACGATTCAGCCGGAACGGAAAATTAACTGGCGTTGTACAAAGTAATCATTTAGGCCTTCTGCTACGCGAAAGGCCTTCCGCCTACGTTCAAAATCAGGCAGGATAAGCTAAAACGTGACCTTAGGCCGACGAATTTGTCATTTTTGAAGGGACCCGGTTTAACATCCAGCCAGCTCTCGCCAAATTGTCATGATACAAAAATAAGGTGAAGCGGTTAATCAACATGGACGAGACGAGGTCATGAAGTTCAGCTATGAAGACCGCCTTGCTACTTCTAATATGCGTATACGTGAATAGCTTCTAGTACTTAGATACGATCATGGTTTCAAAGGGCTGAGCTTTTGCAAACGACATCTTGAACAAGGTGTGGCGAACAATGTCTGCGCGTGCGGGAATACGTACGCGCTCAAGACTTCCTTTGCGCTCGGCATAGCCTTACTCGAAATAATGCTAGCATCGGGATCTTTCTAGCGAATCACCTCTGAAGGAAGCAGTTTAAGACACTTAAATCACGACTTTATTCCAGGAACATGTCACGGTTCCACACCATTCACCGCGGAACAGATACGTATGCTATCTTGGCGGAAAATCCTCATTTATCGAGGACGAAAGGCAGATTCAATTTTTCCATCAGTTCTGGTTACTTGGCGTGCTGGATCACACGGAAAAGAAAGACGGTAAAGATTGATTTTTGACTTTTATAAATATATATTTTTTGACTTTGAGCTGTGACTAATGAAGCCTGCAAAAGACCAGACAGAAAGAGACGGCATGTAATTCCACGCTTCACGGTATATGGTTTCCATCAGTTCATACGTATGACAATGGATTTGGTTAAGGCTATGGGTACCTGACCAAGATGTGATAGTATATAAGTTACCATGTGACGTTATGCGGTGCTGTACCATTACTGCACATATTTGCAATACAGTTATTTCTTTCTAAACATTGTATATATAGTGCCCCATTGATCCAGAGTATAGTAGAGTCGAACGCCGCTGCTTTATATTTGTCCCTAGTAGGCATATATTAATATTAATGTTCATCGACAGAGTGTCCCTTGGTCCACCGAAGAAGCAACAACCCTAGACCATGTAATGTTCGTGCATACATCTGCCATTTCTTGGCGTTGGAAACGTTGGCCTTTGGAAAACGTAGATGGTCAGTACAACTGAGCCGAGGATTGGCGCAGTGGCCAAGGACTGGCGCAGTGATGGCCATTGTCGACAACGGGTGTACGCGAATCGAACTAGGCCCAATCGAACCAAATTTTCTGTTTACCTTATGGTGGCAAAGGGATACGAATCGACACGGTTCAATACATGCAACTGTAACGACGAAGCGTAAACGTTCGTGGTGGCAATCATTTTTAGAGAAAAAGGCAATTTTCGGTGCTGAAGTTGTCTTTTCACATCGGTTGATAAGGATGGTGTTGTTGTGAGTGCTTTGTGGTGCTGCCCATCGTGTAGGCTGGCATCAACCGGTAGCTGGGCTTCGCGTCGATGCTGGTACTAGACTGGTGCGCCTTGGCCATCCAAGGCGAAAGCCCGAAGTATCTGCACTTGTAAGTTACATTCGTATATGAAAAAATACGACCAAAGGAAACGCATCTGCCTTTGAAGAACATGTCTGTTGTTATCGCTGCTGCTTGATGTCGCTGAGTTGTCAACACGGCTTCAATCGAAGGGAACGAATGCAGGCGTCTGGACGAAAGAAAAGTAGAGAAGATTCGGGCCTCAAAATTCCTCGGGTCTGCCAGCCACAAAATTCGCAGCCCATAACGCTAGAATTCGCTATAAACATGAACAAACCACTTAATAGCTGTCTATAGGATTATTTATAAATGTACATGATAATATATTATCATTTATTTATAGCCATGGAGTACGTGATGTCCATCACTTTATCCGTTTCACTAAAACCATCCACAACTTTATCTTTCGGAAGAAAGTATCAGACAGTAACAGGACAATAGTAGGCTAGAACAAGCAACGCTATTCGGACTTTGAAGATCATCATATCATTAAAAGACGACGTGCTCTTTATTATCGTGTGTTTTTGTTTTTTGCCGCGAACCGACTGACATGTAATCTGTACTTCTAAGCTGAACATACGAAAAGCCTCCCGTCAAAGTTCAAAAACAAACACAAATATAGCGACAATGACACTGGTAATTGCAGGTCGCTTTCATATACTATACATGTATATACTAAAAATGTCTTAAAAAATTAGAGATAACATGTTTTCATAGATTGTTTCTCTCGTTATTCAGACAAAGAGAAGTGCACACATACGACAAACACGTAATCTCGCTCGCAGCAATAAACAATAGTGTTTTAAGTATTCTGAGCCGGAAATAGAAGGCAACTTGATGGGCTTTTTCGTTGGCGCCTCCTTACGTCTCTTATTGGTAGTGTTAACAGTACGACTGGTAGGGTCCCAACTTGCGTGACATAAGTTACTTTCCAGGATATAGAACGCATACGCTTTGAAGGGACCAGTTATGTTGTCTCCCTAGCGAGGTTTTCGGACAATTCTAACTAGTTCATCTGGGCTGGAATCGTCATTCGGGGGCGTAGGCACTCCCAAGTGTCGTCTGGACTTCTCTGCCCAGCCTTTCCGATCATTTCTCGTCCGTGCTCTATCACGCATGCTCTTGTGACCAGTATCTGTTCGTGACGACTGGCTAACTCTGATCTGACCACCGACAGCTTTAGCCAAAAGTCTCGGCATAGATAATCTGCCAGCAAATCTCCTATCATACTCGTCGCACGAGCAATGGAACATTGCGAAGTCATTCTGTTCTAATACATTCTACGCAAATAGATGTCACCACTGCCTGACTAACCTCTAAAGCGTCAAGACGACCCAAGCTATAGATGCATACCATGCGACCGCCATCGGATCCGATGCGTGTGGTTAAGCAGTACGCGACATGGCTTCTTCTTTTATTGCTGATGCCCATACTCTTGCTCTTTCTCTTTTGGCAGGAAAAGCCACCAGACTTCCAGCTGGACGTCATGATAAACATTGGCTGGCGTTACCTGTCCTCTTCGGCCTATTACCCCCGCTTCTGTTTCTATTGGCCTGCCTACAGAGAGTTTGTTACTCACGGGCTCAGTCGCATGCACCTCCTGCTGATTGTCACTGGCTTTTCGCTTACGCGAGTATTCTGCTGGGCGCGGTGAAACCAGGCGGAGTAGTAAGTAGCCAGCGACTGGTGCTGCTAGCTTTGATGTGACCCTGCTCGAAGCGGCAATAGTTCCGCGCGCAGAAGCATGATGTGATGCAGGAGGGAGTGCCGCCGCAGAGCAAATACTTCCGTAGGTGTCCACCGTATGTGCCATGTTTATTTAGGATCAGAAGCAGTAGCAGTAACAGCGGCAACATGAGGACTGGCACAAGCTGCCCCAGAATCCGCCTGCAGCAGCAGCAGCCCCCTATCGAATCAGTTCTGCATCGGTCCGTTCGACCTCTTTGATCCGACGGGCTTTCTACCTTAGGCTACAAGGCTGTGTGCCAATATACGGGTGACAACAGCAGCAGTAGTAGCGGTAGCCGCCACCCCT
Organism: Varroa jacobsoni; assembly: GCF_002532875.2. Lineage (NCBI taxonomy): Eukaryota > Metazoa > Arthropoda > Arachnida > Mesostigmata > Varroidae > Varroa > Varroa jacobsoni. The sequence goes on from NW_019213765.1 coordinate 78,171, forward strand.
GATCTTAGCTGCCGGAGCAGCTGCAGCGGGGGTTGCGAAAAGAGCACACATCTAGGTTGAACGGTCATATACATGCACGCGAACATACATCGCAGATCAGCAGATAGACGGATGTCCCGAAAACCTTCTCTTCGTCGCAGTTAATCTTTATTACACGCTACACCCACACACACATACACACACACACACACACACACACACACACACACACATACACACACACACACACACACACACACTCACACACACATACACATATATATATGCATATATTGATACAGACGAATGCACACAAAAATTTACGGAGCCCACATACGGCCATAGGTATTATTTACTCCGTTCGGCCTTCGGCATCTACAGTCATCATCTGCTTTTCTGAATGATCCTCAAGAGACATTGGATCCCGAATCAGCTGGCCTACAGCGAAAACAATGAAGCATTGGCTTTTGTGCTGATACTGTGTCATCGTCGTTGTTTATCGTCGCCTGTAGTTAAAAATTTCCCGCGGCTTCGAAGACTTTATAACAGACAATGCTAATCATAATAAGGAGAAAAAAAAAAATAATAACAATGCACATCTGCGTTCAGTCACCCAAGTGAAAGATACCGAGGCACTAAGAAAGTTCTACCTGTTTACCAAAAATCAACTTTAGGCCTATTCATTCTATTTTGATGAGTAAACAGAGCGACGTAGAGTTCTAGTAACCCTAGATCGGATCTGAGTGTTTCTTTCTGTCGTCATCTGTTTCGTCACTTAAACACGTAGTTACTCTTCTTTTTATTATGATCGTTCCCTTGCCCTAGCGTGCTTTTTCATTGTCAATACATGTTGTTATTCTGGCGTTTATATCGAGCCGCACACGACTGCCAATGAATAAACTCGAATGGCTAGCGGTTGCATCGCTCTATATAATCAGACCGATAATGACAAACAGTCAAATGATGATGCTTTTCATCGTTGAGTGACTCCTGACGGCTTCGACTCAGCGGATATACGTGCATATATGTATGTATGTCTGTTTATACTTGCACGCCGAGTAGCAAACGCCGACAATCGCGTTGGTTATAGCTTATATCGGCGACTCAACGATGACGGTCACTGGATTGGTTTTATCAGGCATTATGTCTCGACTAACAACATCGACACGAAGGAATATCAACACAATCAGCTAGTTACCCATTCACTAGCTAAAGTTTGTCGTCGCAAATAGAACCAAGTTGGCTGATAAACGACGATGACGACCACAACAACAGCAGCAGTAAGTATCGTAACGTCCGCCTTAACAAGAATGAATTGTCGTCTCTTCTTCGTTTTTTTGTTGTTGTTGTTGTTGTTGCTGCTATTATTGTTGTAATCGTTATCACCCTCCGTGGTTGTAATCATAAAGCAGTGCTTCCAGTCGATGCGAACTCTCGATCGAACCCACTAGCCCTTTATCGTCATGTTAGTGCGCGAGTTACAGTACAAAAGAGACCGACTTTAGCTATCACACACACAGACACAAGAACAACAATTGTTAATAATAAGATCATGTAAATGTCTTGTGTGAACTTTTCCATTGAAGCCCGGAGGTTTTTGAACTCTCCAATTATCAAAAAACAACAACAACAACAACGGCTGGTAGTCGACCATGAGAAATCGAGGAGCACCCTGACTAATATTGTATATGAGCTTATATATGCTATTTTAGCCATTACATCCATTTATAGAGAGTGATTAGAAGGGAGCAGTTGGCGGATCTGTTCCATGAAACATTCGACATCAAACAAACAGGACTGAATAAGCGTCCGTTCGCTAATTATGGACGCAATTCGCGACCGTTACAAACTAAAATTCTTAGCATTACAACTGTTTATAACATTCAGCAGATTGACCCATTAATCATCGTCTCCCAATCTGCCGCCAAACGGACTGAGCTTTTCACTGCTACTCTCTTTACAAAACCAAAGCTAAAAATGGAAAAAGGCTGGTAGCCCAAATTGTGGGTCAACTCTTAACCCAAATCGTTGAGCCATGCCTCTACATTTCATCCGTTCGTTCCAATTCAGTCCCTTCTTCGTCGTAATCTCTCATAATGAACACCACTATGGCACCTCTTACGGAGGATGATGGCCAACGAAGTAGGCTCATTTTTATTCACAGCTGCACTCGTTACGCGTTACGCTCGTCCTGTTACCAGTGCCCACTCTCACCTTAACCGCACTGTCATTTTAGGTCGTTCCTTCGTTTACTTACGGTAGAGAGCGAGCGAATAAGGAAGGACTGGATACCCCATTATATCAAAGGAAATCGTCTCTAGCCGGGAAAGTCTTGCAGGCATCAGCAATAACGGTTCCATACAGCTGCTGTAGCACACGTTAACACAGGCTGATCGAATGTGGCAAGTATAGTTTCTTGTCTCGAGCCCCGTATCGTCTCAGCTGGTTGAGTAGCTGGCTTCTTTGTCGTTTGGTCTTGTTTCACTCTTCACTCCTTGTCGCTGTTGTCGCCTTTATAGTCGACGGCGGTCTTCGCAGAAGGAGATAAAGAAATAAGGGTCATTTTAAGGCAGCGCAAGGTGCAGGCACTGAGCAGTTAGTTCCTCCAGCAACCTTCTGCCTTTTGGAGTCGCACCTACGAAGGCCAATTTGCCACGGCTATGTAAGCAGGACAATCTATCTCGTTGGGGCAAGAAAGAGAGAGAGGAAGAGCGAAAGCAAAGACTAGGCCAGCGGCGGGGGCAAAAAGGACTGATTCAGTCTATCCACCTTTCGTTTCGTGATGGTTTCGGCAGAATGTGCGAGTCTGCTAAAATTAGCGCTCATGGCCTCTTCTTTGGAGTAGGTTGGTCCTGCTACGATTACTCCGTGCCCGCCTCTTTCAATTTAATGACCCGTTTAATTTTCCAAGCTGTATTATTGTTACTATTATTATCGTTACTCTAAAGCAGAAAACACAAAGAAAGAGGCCAGCTCTAATGTGGACTTAAATCGAAATCGTTGATTTTCATGGATCGTACGAGGCACTGCAAGACGCATTTAAATAGAACAACTAAGAAAGATGGCACGCAGTATTTTTCATTTCTTTTGTTTGTTCTGGAATGCATAATTATGTACGCTATATCAATTGAGTGAGCGGCGTGGGATGCTATGGCGAGCAAAATACAACCATATGCAAATGTTCATTCACTAACACCCAGTTAAGGACGTACTCGCTTCATATGCCATGATATATGAGGCTATTGCCGGCAAGCTGGACAAAATATCAAACATTTAATCGGTTTTTGTGCCTTAGTCCTTTCGTGATTTAAGGTCGTAGGCTACAAAATTTGCTGGCAGATATATCAGTCGGCAGAACAAAAGTTGTGTCACTTTTCCGCCTTCGGCCCTTTGCGCGAATCAATGGAAAATGCAACCATCGTTTCGATGTCTCATTCTCGTCATAATCGACGATCAGATCGCTCTAGCGAGCAGGGACACTGCGAGCGTCGGCTCTCGCGTCTCGATTAGCGTACGCCTGCTCCATGAACAGCTGTACTTATGGCTTCTCAAAACGACGAAGGCAACATGTCAAGTCAGCTACAGGTTCACGAAACGGACATAAATTATCTATTGGATAATGTCTTGATCGTGCTGACGCCATGGATGCACGACCCTTCATGGCTCGTATCGCATGCACCCAGATATGAGTATATGTGCAAGCACGTATAACGAGTATATCAATGGTAAATTTATAATATAAAAATGATCCCAATAATCTTTACGATATTTGCATATCTATCTGGAAGATATATAGTTTATATATAGCGGCAGAAACGAAAACAGTGATACACCGGAATGCAACAAAGAGCGTTACGGGAAATGGCGTTTATTGAAAGGGGGAAAAGTATACGAACACGTAAGATGCATCGTGTTTTTGTTTCTTACCTCCACAGTCAGTGAAATAGAAAAGAAAAACGATATTTCAGCTCCGTCCACTTAACCCGTCCTTCAATCGCCTATCATCATCTTTTGCGCAAATAATTAAAAACACCGGGTGGACACGTGTGCTTGTTTACGAAATGCGATAACGATGCGTCAGATTGTTATATTTTCGGCACCTTCTTCGAAACGTATTCTTTTTTAAAGGTTTGTCTTATTTTTTTAAATTTATGTAAGTTAAAGATCAAACGATTCCGCTAGTGCTCATTCTTCAGTGGTAGCTTTATGGCACGGCCTTATGTTTTGGAACTTACTTAATGCGGGGTTTTTACTAGTCCTTTTGTTTACTATCGCTAGTGAATTGGTGCCTTTTACGCAGGCAGGTGTGTACCTGAAATTTGCTTGCCTACAATGACCATACGTGTCGTATCACCTGACACCTTTATTAATGACTTTATTTCATTGGTTGTGCTGTACAGTTGTATGTAATAAAGAAGCCAGAGCAAGCGTTAGATACACATTCAGACAAAACTGCCGTATTGATAATTAACGGGCAACTGACAATAGAAGATAAGTGAATTTTTTTAAACTTCAAAGGTAAGCTGTTTGCTCAAAGCTCCCTTTCGTTTTTTTAACATTAACGTGATTTTCCTGTATTAATTTTAACACAAATGTGAATAAATAACGTATATAAAGCTCCTTAATGTTGTGGTAAGATTTAAATCAAATTTAGATAATCTTTTTACGGATCAAACCATGGTTATACTTCCGATTCTTTATTGACGCCTAAGTTCCCGTCTAACCGGCTCTTTAAAAAAGGCCTTGTAGCACGCTCGCAGCCTACGAGCAAACTGGACGACGTCAACACGTAATAGTTGTTCTGCGGTGACTAAATTCTATCAGCATTGGCAGCTGATAGCCTACTCTGTTAGCAGTACTTGAAGTTTCAAGGCTCAAGCAGGTTAGTAACAAACTTGGGTGATCATTTTGACCGAGGTGTATGTGTTGATCGATTGGATCAAGAAGCTTACGTGTCTTAGATTGACAAAATTCAATCAGTACATTGTAGGAGATTTTCACAGTTATGTGCGATTAACTAGATTCTTTAGTTTGGTAATCTTCTGAAGAACGCCATGTACCAAGATCTTTGCCGACATATATATTTCATTTTACACCGTCAAGGAAGGACACGAACGTCCGTTGTACACTTCTGTCACAGTGTCAGTTTTAATAGCCTGAAATTCTAACTCATTCCCAAACGCTAGCCATGTTTAACAGATCTTCTCGCTCCCTCTTTCTCTCCTCTGTTTCTCTACTGGGGCCAGTTTTCTAGTGCGAACGGATATCGGCCCGGCCCCGGCAGGTACTAGTAGCAGCACCAAGCACCGAGTAGCGTTGTACATTTGTGATGCTCCATAACGACGCCCTATCCGCTCAGCCCAGTTAGGACCAGTCCGAGATCCCCTCTGTCGCCCCAGGCAAACACAAGCGGCAACGGTCTAGTCAGTCAGCCACGTACGCATTCACCCACGCTAACAGTAACACAATAGTAGAGTCACAAATCGAACAACGGGCAGGCCCGGTCCGGAAGCAACAAACGGCTGCAGAGTAGGCCGTTACCTCAGGAAAGGCATGCCGTTGGTCCAGCTCACTCCTCCTGCAAATTGCCTGTCCGTGCCGCTCCTCTAGGTAGCACCAGTAAACATAGACAACAAGAAAGAAAGGCATCACCGCTAGGGCGCACAGGACGACGGGTACGACCGTTGCGGGTAGGCCTACACGCTAAGCCGCCATAGGATGCTCTAGGGTAAACTTGCTGCTTCTGTTGTTGCGCTTCGGCTCACAGGGGTTGGGCGGTTGTGGGGAATTTAGGAAGAAGCGTATGATTAGGATAGTATGCCCAAAGCAGGGAAACCTAAGCTATTGCGAAGGTAGACCTTGACTAAGTAAGACGTGGCAGAACTATAGAGAAAGCTAGGAACACACACAGATAGGCCTATCTGTCAAAAGCAGCACGAAGGCAAACGAAGAGGATAATTTCATTACAATCAGGAATTGGCCACAGGGAACCCATCCGCTAGGAGAAACAACAAAAACGACAGGGAGATTCTGACATGGTGCTGGCAACGACGCTTCAAAGACGATGCGACAGAGGGCTCGCTAAGATGGACATCTCCTTCCCGGTTCAAGGAGCCTCGTCTGTAATCAGCCAGTTGCCTCTTTTCTAGCATGGCTCGCCATAAATGATAAACATGAAATGCGAGTATTCAAATTACTGGCGGCTATTTTAGCAGAAAATCCACAGGCAAACAAGCCAAAATTTGAACCTAAGTAATGATGTATTGTTTAACGCTTTGAAGAGCGAAACCTTTGTACAATACATATTTCAACTCAGTTGCTTGTTGTAACCTAAGTGTGAGCTAGGAATAAGACTTACCCGACCGAATGTTTAAGTCGTTTTGGTCTTACAGCTAGTGCAGTAACGATGGTAAATAGCAGAAAAAATAGCAATTGAGATACGGGGAGTAGCTAAGATGCGTAAAAACCTGTGTAGTTCCAAGATGACCTTCGTACTTAAGTACCTTCTGAACGAGGTGTATTTGACAACATTGGCCTTCATCTTTCGACTATTGCTATCTGGTCTCTTATAAAGAAAATTTGGCATCTAATGATTTTTTGTGTGTGTGTAATTATTTCCTCTGGCCAACGATTTCAGCCTAGCTGCTCGCCCTTTTAGACCTCAAATGCCCCTTCACGTCTCGTTGGTTTTTCTTTTCCTATGTCTTCGACAATGCGTCTAGTACCATTGTTACATAGCGCATAGGTCGACAGATTCTAACGAACTGATCAGGCTTGATGTAACAGATGCGATAATTGCAACTTTTACGATCTTTTACTGTCTGAACGAACAGCAACGGACCGCCTTTGTTCATCGATACTCATGAGTGTCTTTTGCGTCTTGTCGACTTCGGGTCTGTGTTGTTTCTATAGATCGCTAAGCATCGAGTAACAAAACAAGAAGCTACAACGCCAGCCCCGGCATTATTAAGACGACGGTGGTTCGATAGCATAAAGCCAGTAACGTTATATCCGAGTTGTTCTTCTACTGTTTCAAGCCGTTGTGATGAATTTGATCGAATCACGTGCTGCCTTTATTCCAATACGCATACGAACATCGACAAAAATGGGAAGCGTCTCCAATGGCCAGTGTTCAAAAGTTCCTTCGATTTTCTTCGTTCGTGCATCTGCTTTTTCTAGACCGCCGCACGGCCGCACGGCCGCACGGCCGGCCGTTGCTTCGCTGCTCCAGCCCTGAAGCATCGCCATATCCCGACATAAATGTACGCCGGTGATGGCGGTCGTCACTTTGACAGCAGCAATAAAAGTTCGGCCATCACTTCGTTGTTTTCGCGAGCAGTGCCGCTCGTATTGACTAACTCGCACACACTCATATACCATAAACCAGCGTATGATACAAAGACGCGAGCTGCGTTGAACTGTAAGAGATGAGAGAGATTCCGAACTATCGATCTGCCGATGGGCGATAGGAAGGGCGGAAAAACGCTGCGTCAAGGAGCAACAAGAACCATTTTGTCGCGGAATGGAGAAAAAATAAAGCAAAAAGTACTCGATATATATTAATGTCAATGATACACGTACAGTACGACACTGAAGATCGAATGGCTGATGACAACGATAACGATGACGATGGGCGACAAGTAGAGACCGAGCAAAAATGAGAACGATCACTTCGTCGTCATTTTCGACGTCGGATAATGCAGCCTGCGAAATGATGAAAGGTGCTAGGCCTGCGGCTGGTCCTGTCGTCGTCGATGATGGCGTTGCTAATGCAGCGGTAAACTTTGCAATTTGTGCTATTCACAATACGAAACCGGCAATTAAAGATCGCTATTAGATATGTGTTCTCGCCTAAAGCATTACTCAAAAAGCAGCGAGATGTAGTAAACAAACAGGCAATGTTTACAATGATAACAAGCAAAAGATAGCCGTTATAATTGCTGCTAATAGGCTGAATAGATAACTTTCCTTATTAGACGTCACGTTGATGATGGTCCGGCCAATGTCGAGTTCCCGCTAACTTCAGAAGAATCGAGCAGCTATAATGAAATTGTGCTGTTTTCAAAAATGAGCAAATAGTGCTTGTTGTGGAAAAAAACAAGGTAGATAAGATAGTATACCACTGTAAAGTAGAGGCAGATATTTTTCATGATCTGAGCCGCAGTTAGGCATCGGACTCTCGACCAAAGTGATTCATTGATAGACGAAAATGAGTTATCATCATTCTCATCATATGTTCGTATTATCGCTCCCTGTTTTACGACTGCCATAATAGTGAAACCGATAATGCTGTTAACGCTAGTGGTGACAGATACGTGACCAACGAGTCCAGCTGGATGAGAATAAGGTAGAAAAATAGCGGACGCGCTGTGATTGTCACGCAAATACGGTTTGATTTACTTACCTTTGATACTAGCGGCGTCGACACCATTGGAGTGAAAGAAAGCGCTCGGGGCAATCATGAGAACCGATAGGATACCGACCAACAGCAACGTTGACGCCGTTGTCGTCAGATTGGCAGTGCTTTGACGCAGCATGATCACACACACATGTTAAGCAGGAACTTCTCCTGACGGTAGGCGACTAGCTACTGTCTGTGCTTGCCGCTACAAAACTAACTACTACGACTAGAGTTATCCAATCGGCACAAGCAGTTACACGAAACCGATCTCAAAGTATCCACACCACCGCTTCTTCAATCACCAATCACAATAGAACACGTAAACACGCACACAAAAACAGAAAATAATGACACAAACGATATCGGACTGCTTCTAAATAGGCAATGATCTTAGCAAGCGACGCAGTCCTCCTTTTCCATATAAATACAAACGCACTTAATCCTGTAGCAATAAGCGATTTAGAGTGACGTTTCGACAGTAAGCTTTCGCGGCAAAATATAATTATACAATAAATTTTATTAGCTGACGTCACAGACACACGAGAACGCACGGCCTTTCCCCTTTAATTGTCTCCCAATATGTGTATATATATATGGTAGACGATTTTGTCATCGATCGTCCGAATCAGATCGTGTTGGGCAGTGGAGCATCGAGCACATGCGAGTCAATATTTCACGACAGGCGTAACAGACCCCACACGATCATGGGGTACGGACAAAGCCGGTCTGACCGGAGGAGCTCATCGGCCCAAGCCGCTCGGCCACTAGTAGTTTGCGCGCTGTCGAGTGCCTCTCCGCATCGGAGAGGACGAAACAGGGAGAGGGTCACCGAGCAGCCGTCAAGTTCAGCCTGCTAGCATGTGTGAGCAATGTGGAGAGCCTGCGTTATGGTTGTCACATCGATGTACGGCAACTATTCTAGATATATCGTATATTTAATGTGCAGATAAATGTTGCGAAGCCTACTGCAAAAAAAAGGAGCACCTTTAAAAAGGCAGTTCTCTGGCAAGAGTCAGGCAGAGGAAATATAGGGAAAGCTGTTGCACTGGAGCTGGATAAGGGCCCGCTGACGTTCACCAGTTCCTATTATAGCATGACCATTCGGTTCCACATTTCGGACCACACAGTTCCTTGTGGTCGTATGCTTAGGGCATTATTTCAGCGGCTATTGTACCATGGCCGTATTCGAAAGCCTGCGGGCTCTGTTATGAAAGCGACATAATTTTTAAAAATAACCTGGGTTTTACTGAACGATAACATCGATCCACCCGCATATACGTCAACACTTCGATTCACAACGACATACTTCAATTGGGTAAATTTTTTCGGTAATTAAAATGCAACAGCCTCAAGCGACTAGTACTACTTTATCTCGCAATGAATATACGTATAATACGTTTTGCAATGATTGGCCTATATGTGCCCTAATTTGTCAGCCTAACTGGCGTGACAACAGGAAAACTCAGTGGAAGTTTTGTCATAATTCAATTGGGGGATCACACTTCTGGTCGCTATATTAAACTTTGCTCAAAGGAAGACTTACTCATCCATGAAACGGATAGATTAAATAGCACGCATCGATGTGTCGGTGCGTAGGTATGAAGTAGCCTGCATAACGCACAGTGCTTACTCGTAAAAGGGGGCGTTTCCGTTATACCGTCATACCATTTCGTAGTTAATTCAAATTTAAAAATTCGATGAAGTCGCCGAACGGAACTCTTGTGTGATGCTTTTACTTCGCGGTAATCCGGTTGGGACTCGCTGCGACTGTCGCTATTGGTATCAAAGCAGTGAAGTGCACATAAATCGTAGCACGCCCCTAAGAATGATCAGAAAATTCGCTAGGAAGGAATTGGAACGCTTTTCGGCAGTGCCTGCCGAGCTCGAGACTAGATTTCTTAGAAAATCTATTGAAAATTGACTTAAATTACGACAATTTAGCCTCGTATACATAGATATATATGAACACCTTAATGGGCTAGGAATATCATATACGTATCACTTCGAGGTATAAGTAAGTTCTGTCAACTTCAAAGTGCCCACGGTACGTTTACAGAGATCATTGGACGCGAATATTTCAGTTATACGTTACGAAGCAACGCAGTATCAGTAAAATAGTGATTAAATTTAAAAAAAAAATTTATTTATATATAACTTGATAATAAAACGGCAACAATTGTATCGTTGATGGATAACAAACATCACTTTGCAAAAGTACAAATGAATTAAATCGGGCTTCATATTCCGATTATTATCTAATATCAGTGGATGTCATTCTAATTTTCCTATTTTAATGATGATCGCTTTACCCTCCTAATTTCGATCAAATTTTGATCCGCACTTTACTTTTAGCTCTGGTTAGCGTTTGCTTAAAAGAGAACGAGACCCAGATTGAAAGTGGCCAGTAACAGGAGCTTACCTGAGACCGCAAATTTCGCTTGATCGTCATTGAGGCATCATACATGCGCACGTGCGATTATATACTTAGCCGAATAAACTGCGTAGATACTTCCAGGATATAATATTTATTTTTAGAACTTTCGTTCTCTCTCGGAAGCATGCGTTGTTACATAATCGAAATGTACATCTTCGCACGTCCTCTGATAACGGGATACCTCTCCGATGGCTGCTCAATTAGGTGGATGGCTAAAACGATCGCATCATTAATAAAACGCCATTTTCTGAGCGTATTTCTTATGGAAGATGTCTGTTCTGCGGCGCTAGCGGCAAGATAACGAAAGCCTGGGAGCGTTTCTCCAATACATGTCACCCCTCGACGAGCGATAAGGTATTGCAATGTTATTGATTTTTCAATCAGGCAGCCGGTACTAGTTCGCCAGCCGCCCTACCCTGGAGGGGACCTTCATGCAACCTTGAATGATCAGTGGACGAAACGTATATAATGGTGCATCGAGTCGCTGCTACTCGCCGAAAGGAAACTCATTATGATAATGGCGGGTATTACCAGTCGGCTGAAGGACTACAGCGCCGTACTAAATGCTGCATTAAAAAGGAACCAACGTAGTAGTTACATTGAGATCGCCAATGCTCCGTAGTTCCGAATAAACTGAACTATAGGCTAGGTCGATGAGCTGAAGGTAAACTAGTAAGGAAAAACTAGCAACGCACTTGCTAATCGGATAGGTTTCGTCGCAACGTGGTACCAAAATAAGGTTCTATACAATTTGATACGAATGTACATCTGCTGTTACTTTTCTTACCGTTCGGCTGAATGACTGATAAAACCTCCAATGCCCCATCAGACAAACATATACAAACGGAATTCGATTGTCTCTCCGTTTAGGCAGCTTCTTGCTGTTGATCTCTATCCAATACCTCACCGTATATATTTTACGATTGTATAGAAAAAGCCCTCGAATCTTACACCGCAGCGGCAATGTTCCTTGTCTCAGGGCGGCGAATACTTGCCCTGTGACAATATTGGATGTGGATTTAGGCTAGTGACCTGGAATAATAGAGTATTCTTATATGATACGATAGGTAAGTATGAGTTGTATCGATCGCACGACCTCTGCTTTGAGCTCGAGGAGCTCACCAGTTGCATGTTCTGTTTTCCACTTTTTGCACTTCCTGATCTGATCGGAGTATGAATTGACATGCATATATGTTGGATTATCGGGTTGGGGACTAGAAGGTCAGTCGACTGGATTACATATGGTTTGTAAGTCAGTGATCTATTGAGAGACTATTAAAGATATTTTTGAAAACAACATTCTATCATTCAACTGATTAACACGCGCATTTTGCACATGCGTGTTTTTTTCTGCTCTCAGGGCTGTTAATGCGAATTCAGGCAACGAAAGATTCCTTATCATCTTCGCGTCGCCTTGTGTAGGTTTTCTATTTAGGCATAGTTAGAGTTTGTGGCCGTAGTCTGGGATGCAGCTTTAAGCCCTAGCCCAAGGGGATGCTTCAAATGCCTAAGAAATCTAAGTTTGTTGTTACCATTGCCAGGGTTGGGGTTAATTGCTTGGGGATTTTAACCTCGATGGAAGAACCGCTAGCCGGGCACGTCTGCCTCCTGAGCGATAGCGCAAAAACAGCTTGCTCAGCTTTCTGTGTCGATACTATTAACAACGGGGCCTTGGCGTCTAGCCAAATAAATGTATAGGTTTGACACTTGAAGCTTCAAAAGGGACCCAAATATCGTACAGCGCACCGCCGTAGCGTTTCTGAAAGTGTAAAAAAAAGACTCTTCAGCGTATTCAGGTCAACGATTTCGACCGTAACTTATTGTCGTCTAAGGATTATCTAACGCTTAACAAACTGCAACTATGAGTTCCCTTGAATGAGGAAATCTTAATATAATGCCGCTAAGGATAATGGACGCGCAGAATCTATTTGATAGAATTTCCTATGCTGTTTTCACACCTAGTAACAATTAAATAATCATGTATAGTAGTATAAGGTTATACCTGATTAAACTAACAGTTTAATTCCTTATGTTGAACCTTTCAATAACGACAAGTATATAAAATGATTGCATATCTTTGTAAGCAAGCACGTAAGTCTAAAAATAAACCTCGACTTACGCTATTGAGGGGCTGATTATGCGCCGGATAGTCATCATTTAGTGAGGTAGCAGTTTCAATGATGGCTTCATTGTTGCGCTGTGCCACCGGAAATGGCATGGGTCGCGGTGTTATTTCGGTACGCACAGCTTTTGGGATGATGGTAGGGGACTGGCTGTGAATTCTGGACTTCTTCTATGTGGACCAGTGGCAGGCAAAATGTTGCGAACAATTCAGAGCATGGCCACTAAGTACACGATGAATTGTGAACGTCCTCTCGCTTATTCTGTGAGCGTTCCAGATGAAAGTGGATCAAAGTCCAGATGGAAATAAATCTCATTAGCTACTAGTCGAGCAGATTTAATTTAACTCTAGCGACATTTGCAATATACTTTTCAAAGTTACCAGGTTGCATACTGTGGTCTTCATAGGCTAACCCGTCGGCTTAATTAGTAAACGGCCAGCGGCCCAACGAATAATAACATGGACGTTACGTTGCGTAGAATGTTTTTGCCGATGCTCAAACGGGTTCTTTGGATTGCCAAATTGACTCATATAGTCGCCATATGTTTCATCGATTTCTTGTTACTTAGAGAAAAACGGATACTGCATTTGCATGTAACTATACTTGATTGTGTTTTTGGCGGAAGATGGCAGCGAGAACTGCTTTACTTTCGCTATACACAAATCAGCTGTACTACTTTATCATCTATTTACTCCAGACACCGCCAGCTACTCTGTCTATGTTGTATGTTATACTACATCTATTCTGTTTCTTTCCCAGTGTGACTCTGTGGTCACGCATCAGGAATCCACCGTTGTCAACTTACCACTTCATATCGAATTCGTTCAATTCCCAGGCAATCAGCCGCCATTCTTCTCCACTACGTCAACTCCTGGGCCTGTATAAATCAAAGCCGGTGCAACGAAAAGAAATTCCCTGAGACCGGTCAGGCCAGACCCCAACTTGTATTCTTGGATCTGGCCAATTTAGTTATTTGTATATGGCGAAACTGGACCACAGTGCACTCCTATTTAGTCATACAAACTACAACATCAATCCAATTGAACATCATGTTGGCGCTCTCTAATGACGAGATTTCCCGGGGATATTTTCATCGAGAGGAACGCGCCACAGATAGACGAAACGAGCGGCAGTTCCGTGTAACGGTGACTCCTCAACTTATCATGAAGCATTGTACCGGTAGAAGCTGGAAAGACGATTGAACGATGTGAGAAGGGTGGTTTCATGGGTGATAAATGGAAGGGTCTACCTTCTCCTATAGAGTAGGCAGTACGAGAGATCGCGGCTCGTGTCGACAGCGGCACAACGAATACGAAATGACTTTATACGATCTGACTAAGTGGACAGTCTTTAAGATGTAGAGGTCCTTCAGAGTTACAAGACACCCGCTGTGAAGTATTTGGGGTAGGAGCAAGCAAATTGCCTTGGTCAAACGATCATGGTGAGTCTGAAGGTGAACAAGGGGCCTTGACCATGATGACTGGTGTCGCGGGCAAAGACAGCAGCATTGCTGCTGTTACAGAATGCTCGAAAGCTAGGGAGGTTCTTTGTCCACATTAGTCCTCTTTGTGTCTTTGCCATGGTACGGCTATAACACCCGTCACAGTACTGATTGGAAAGGCGCAAGGAGAATTCGATGACCTGTTTTTCCTAACTCATTGTCACAGCAGGGCTTGTATGCGCGTGCGGATGCTTATGAATCATCGTTGTGCGGCAACTTGGGTTTAGATCAACGTTGCGAAATAAATGCTTTTAGAAGAAAAAAAATTGGAATAGGGACGTGAATAATCCCGCTCATTGTGGGAAGTCTCACTAGCGAATATTCGGTCAGTCGACATTGTTATTACGACGTTGTTAGGGAAGTATATTATATATGCATACCCTTGACGTGGGTGATAACTGGTCCCTAGAGTGAAACGTATGAGGAAGGTTTTATTGCAAAAAACGAAAAGGCAGAAACCTATTTAGTACATCGCCGCTAAGAACTATTCTGACATGTCGCATCCGTAATTTAGTGCGTTATTCTATAAACAGAGTACTCAGTTGAAGCGTCTAGGGGAAAAATACCTTCATCATACACCCTATTATTAACGCATTGACTTGACTGACAAACGATCATCTTAAAGGAGCATGACAAAGATTGCCGGCCATATATGTCCACTCGTTGGTCTAAGATCATACTGCCCGCGCAGAACACAAAGGACAAAAAATGGAAATTTCTAAAATTACACAATGCTTCTATACGGTCTGCGTCGTGATTCGTCTACTACCACACCCTGCCGTAGAATAAAATAGATATCTTGCGTTTAGAAGAGTAGATATTCCCGAGGTCCTCGCAGCGCATGTATTGTATGTTGAAAACTATCCCAGAAATCTAACTACTTCACCGCAAGATCAAGTAATATACTATTTTGAAGTCGTATCAACTCGTATTGAGGTGCAGAACTTGTAATACGCGGGATGTCCGAAGCTCTTCACAGGAAAATTCATTCAACTGATTTGTACCTTTGCTCATCAATAATTTACCCCGCCCCCCTCCCCCCGCAAGGATTTGAAGGCTTTATAATAATAAACGAGTTCATGGCGTCCTTCGTTCATAATGTAGTTTGATCTATTGCGAGGATGGAGAAGTCGTGCTCGCAGCTGAAACGATGGCAGCGTCACAACTTTTTGTACAATTGCTATTGTATAAATCTTGTTTGCTTCGGCTAGAACATAAACTTTAAATGTGTTTAAATTTGCCAAATATCGTGTACTTGAGCCAAGAGGTACGTTCCACACATGTCTGAACTTTTCCATGATTCACACACTGTATCATGAACAGCAGCGTTTGTAATTGTGTTTAGGTAGTGCTTAAATGAAAGCCATAACATTTTTGTGACTTGTCGATGTGAAAAATTTAAAAAGTTCTTAGAATGATCTTAGTTGTAACGATTATAAGTGAAAACATTTTCAGTCTCGTTTCTAATGCTTAATTACATATGATCTGTATTTGAATTGAATAGTTACACATTGTTACCTTGGCTGAAGTTAATTTGTACGTGTCCTGCTGTGTATGTAGCCGACGATAACAAAAATAACTTAGAGCCAGCCAAACGATTTAGATATAAAATGGGTTCCAAATATAAAAATGATAGGTAGTTAAAGGTGCGATGAAATATTTTTCTATCACCGGGCTGGAAGGGTTCAGATTTTACGGAGCCAACTGCCATGCTCACAACTGAAACAAATGATTTTCTCAGATCTATACAAGAAAATCTGCTTCCTGGATTTATGGCAGCAAGAATATGGGAGGATATGGCTCGTTTAGGTCTACTGTTCAACGTACGCCATTTAGCCATGTCATATAAGGCAATTTTAGTACACACGAGCAATGAAAATTAATAACACGTTAATAAGTTAAACGATCTAAGTCCTCTATTTGGCTATAAGAACAGGAAAGAACAAATGTGTTATGCTTTTTTCTAGCTTGGTTAGGCGGGACATGGCGTTTAATAATATGTTACCGATAAAACGTCCGCTCTTCTGGTCCGTTGATCCAGCAATGGTTGATTATATGAAATCTCGACAAGGATCGTTATTCAAACGCAACTTGGTTAGCGTCGTAAATTAGATTCTCTGTGTCGTCAAAAGCAGTCTCTGAAGAGGCTCAGATCTCAAAGTCGATTTACTGAGACTTCTATCAACGACAAACGATCGGGACAAGATCTACATCTGCGAGTACCACCTGTTGGCTACCCGCTGGCACCCGGCTCGACTTTGACCGTTCCGCGATGCTTGAGATCTCAGAAGGCGAGGTATCATTTAGCCCTCGTTTCAATAGCCACTCATCCAAACGCTGCGGACCACTCGACTCATAATGCACTGCCGCATGTCGTTGAAGTGCCAGCTTTTCAGTCAATTACGAAACTAGCGGGAATTGGAAAACGACATAGCGTGGCTGGCTCTTTTTGTTACCTAGACATCATGTACGGACGATACTATGCATTTTGATCATATGTTTGTACTGTCCATTGGGTCCTATTTCTAGGTATCGATAACGATTAGCGTTCTCCAGTGTAAAATCAATGGTCCTAATCACTGATCGTAAATAATAATTTACCAAGCTTGTTTATGGTAATCCAGTGTCGTAATTGGTGCAATGTTATTGGCTGTATGTAGGCTCATAGATAAGAGGAAGATAGGAGCGTTCCCCGAATAAATCGAGCTCCGGGTTCTATTTAAACGTCTAAATATTTTCAGTTGACAGTAATTTAAATTAATCACAGCGGCTAGTACTGCTTGTTTTGTGACCCTACACAAAAATTGACTGCATTAAATACAGCTGCCAATACTGGCTGAGGTGGTAATGACCGACACGCACAAATGTAATGACAATATTTTTCGAAATTATATATCGATACAGAGAGAGAGAGAGAGAGAGAGAGAGATATACAATTATAGCACAATGTGAACAGCGACAGACCGCTCTCTCACGCTGATCCCGGCTTCTAATTTCTCGTATAACGCTTCATCTCTGCGTGACAAGTACTTTGCTCAATAATAAAAAAAAAAAAAATAGACTAATAAAGCTATAAGACCAAGCCACAGCTTCACAACTTCAATATTACGTGGATAACGACTTCATTAAGGTTTAGTGGTTTATATATATTTTATGTAGAAATTCCATATATCCCAAGGATTTGTATTTATTCGAACAGTTATTATTATTATCAATCTGCGTTATAAGAACATAACGTTACAAGTTTTATTTGAATGAAGACCTACGTCAGCTGCGACACTCACGGTCTCAAAAGATATATCTATCTGTATGAACGTTAATGTCTACAGAAGATATGGTAGACCACTCTTTGACCACTGACCTCCAAACAATTGATCTTACACTGCTCGTCCATGTTTTAGAAATCCGTTAGGTGGCGACATACGATTGTTGACGGTCACCGCCAGTATTCACAAGCAGATCTATATTTTATGTTATGATCGTAGCGAATTACCCGGTGGTTAATGTTTTTTTTTTTTTATTTCTTTCACGCACTGAAATACAAACAGAGACGTCCGACTCAGTACACATAGTAGCACACCCTTGCGTAAGCACATTCTGCTGAGGCCGAAAAGGTTACATCCGATCATGCTTCGACCCAGTCGCTGGGTTTCAGACAGATGTCCTCGGCAACGAATATTAATGCTAGTGACAGCATTGATCATTATTATGTTTATGTCGATTCTAATGATAATGGTAAAAATAATTAAATTCAGTGCAAAAATGATAAAAATGAATAATGCTTTTTTTGTTCAGCTCACACACCTGTCGTCCGTTTGAATCCCAACGGATACGCTATCTCCGTAGAAAAAGAATTCGATATCGTGTGACTCCAACATGCTACTGGCCCTTTTAAGTTTTCTACATATCAATCACTGTACTTAAAAACCATGTTAATTTTGTGAGCAACTTCTAAGCAGCTGGAGTTTAACGAGGCACCCCCGAGGCGCGCACACACGCGTCAGGATCTTTTAGGTAATACGTAAAGTCCAAGCCTGTAATTGTATCGCGACAAGCAAAAATAACCTCTAACTTCAAGTTCGTGTATCGTACTACCAGTCTGCTTTTGCCGTATCAAAAAAAAAGCCAAATGAAAAATGTTACGCTAAATGGTAAGCGAATGAAATGATTTCCATCGACATAGGACGTCTTTTTCAGGACGAATAGAGAGACACGCTTTGTCGATTGAGTAGATAAAGTGATTCGCGACGAGTGCACCGGTGCTGTGGTGTTCACCTGACTAATCGACTGAATTATTCAAAATAGAAAGGAAAATAGGATAATGCTTTTTCGCCAACAACGAAATCGTTCGGCCAAAAAGTTAGGCTAAAAAAACAACATTTGGTATCCGAGATGGCCTTATCAGCAAGGCTAACATAAATTTTGGTTCTGAGAACAATTTTTCTATAATGGCGTAAAATCCGAAATCACCCTAATACTATGATAAGCTAGCTGTTTATGGCCATGTCGCTGGCACAGTTTTGTCAAGTTGCTTTGTGTACGTATAACTTGAAGCCAGCTTGCTTACCTCTCTATAGGGAACATCGGAGGTTCCGGCTTGTTCAATCAGTGACGTTTAATGAAACGTCCATCTATATCATTGTTCATATTTTACCTGCATGCACACCTAAATCAGTAAGTGCGCGAGCCCGTAGGAACTTCTCATACTCATGACCGATTAACTAACGTTCAGTAATATTGAAGTTTACGCCCATAATCGCAGGTTTGATGAGACATTTTCATTGCTTTCGTTCCACTCGGATCACACTCACAATCACTAATAATCTACGCATTAGTAGCATTAATATTACCGGAGAGTTTCCCCATATAAAGCAGTTGGCTATGTATGATTCAGGGCAGATATAACAAATCGCTTTTTCCTCATTTTTCCATATATTTCGCTTTCCATTTAGCGCGCCAAACAAATTCTCCTCGGCCAGTTGTTTCTTTGCTGGTAGAGTCTGCGTGAGGAAGTAGGGAGAGGCCCATTGCGGAAGCCGCTTACAACTCAGTCCTTTGTAACTATGTTGACTATGAGAAATTAAGAAAGATAAGTTGGTTCTGCACGCAGGTGTCATCTACTTGACTCGATGCGTGCATAACGCTGCCACCTATGCATCGGCTTTCGCAGGCCAAAGCCCCTCCAGCTTAATTAGCGGCACGATCAGACGTCGGTCAGGTTTGGCTGATGAGCAAGCGCGATAGCTCGTGGTTATCAGTTCTGATAATAAAAGATGTGGTTGAATAAGCCTTACGGCGCTAGGAATTTTACAGAAACGTGGAGCTATGATAACGCATGCTGCTATAGTAGCTTTTCAGCACGATGTCAACACGACTAATAAAAGTAGCTGCTTCCGTTACGAATTACTTTGTTTTGCCTTCTAATAGTTTAGTTTCTTCTATAAAACGGTTGCTTGATGTGCGCACGGGGGCCAAGATCTTGTCTACTGTTTTTTATGCCAGCTCACTTAGTTACTCAGAGATTAATAGAAAACAAACGGTTAATCAAAGGTCGCTTATGACGTCATACCTTTTGAACGTGTTCGTTCAAGAATAACTGATTTTGCGTTTTGTTACCGTACCTGAAAAAATAAGGTTTAATAAACGTTTCTAAATATTAAAGAAGTACGATTTTTGAGAGTATTTTCATAATGAACACACTGTTTGTGTCATCCGCGTGCAACGACGACGTCTAAAGAAAGACCCCTGTCGAATCATTCGTCGGTGGGCAGCTAAAAAGGTGCGAAGTACGCCGACGAGACCGGAAAGGGCAGGCCCTATAGGAGCGAGCGACCCGGGGAAACTCTTTGTCAGTGACGTGGGGCAGTCGGGCTGGCAGATTCAGCGAAACATCTGTTGTCGAGAGTACGAACGATTATCACAGCTTTTCTCTTATGTACGCCATAGAATAAATTCACTAGAGCATGGGGCTCGGTAACAGCTTTTGGAAATGTAACGGCTTGTACTCGAGTAGAATACTGGCCAGGCAACAGCGTGTAACCTAACAGAAAAACCCTCCTTTACAGACCGAATCTCATGCTTCCTGTAACTTAGTAGTCTTTTAGTTGCTGATCAGTATCATTGAAACGGAAATATGTTTATTGTGAACTTTTACTTCTAATAGAATAATAATTGAAGTGCAGAATTATAGTGCTGTGCAATATGTTAGGAGAGTACTCACAGGATACTTAAAGATTTATATTTCGTGGTAAATATATTAACACTGATAATTAGATACATCCAAAAGCATGTCAAGTCGTTCTTGCATGTACGATATCCAAGTAGAACCAGTGACTAAGTATTCGTTTACTATATTATAAAAGAACTTATAAGTGGGGTTACTGTCTTAAGAATTTTTCTTGTACCACAAGATGTATTCTCTTGAGACCTCCTTCTACCAAGTTAAGATACCGCTGTCATCTTCAACGTTGTCAAAATGTCGCGAGAATAAAATTCCTTTTGCCGATCACAAAACCTCCATGTACTTATACATTTAGTCTGGCGTCCCATCAGGCCATCACCCTGATATGCTCCATGCTTTGCAGTGCCCTACTAATATTCGTCGAGTGATCGTTTGTCTTCCATGTTTCCGACCTATCGTCCAGCTCTCTATTCGCCCCATAGAGCTGGACTGCGATGAGGGTCGACTTGTTATTAACCGATCATAAACGAAAATTTGTGAGGTCGTGAAAAAGGAGCGGACATCACTTGTGCTAACTTTAATGATCTGCACATTTTATGGGCGAGCCCTGTAAGCTTATGACAGTTAGTGAAGAACGCGCCAGCTGTCCCGGTCGCGGTGCTATAAATGTGAGCGCCTTAAAGCTTAATGTTGGCCAAATCGGTGGATTTATTTTTCTTCTTACAAACGATTGATCAAAAAAAAAAAACGCGCACGACGAAGGCCAATCGTTCGAAGCGATATGCGCGCAATATTGTTACGACGTGAACTACAAAAGAAGTTCGATAATGTAAAAGAAAGAGTTGCTGCAGGCCAAAAGAGAAGTCAGTCATCTGTGGTTTTAGCTCAATTTCCACTGAACAGCAGAAAAGAGAAACTAACTTATTTGAACAACGTACCCTTAGTAGATTCTATAATCGAAAAATCGCAACGCAGTTAAAGACCACCGTGGGTCTCTCAAATTGTGGCCGGATGAACGTACAATTTGTACCTGCTGTTCCAATGGGCCTACCAAGCGCTCGACGACGTTTTATCAGATCTTACCTTCTCGACGACAGACCCAGCCATATATTACATAGAGTATTTCATGCCTTGTCGAAGGGCACTCAAAATCTTCTTTTGTGACAAAACGTGAAATAAAAAATGAAGGTTTATTCTATAATGAATGAAAATCAAAGCTTTGAAGAGCTGTTAATCACTCAATGGAACTTACTCCTGTGAAACTAGAAGAGTTGCTATAGGCAACTGTTTGTAGCTATATAGAGTGACCCTGTATAAGCAAAATTGATCACAAACAAGTAGATAAAAGACATGGCTACCCTTCTTCACATCACAGAAAACGAACGTGAAGCTATGCAAAACCATGTGTGAATTTGTGAGTTGGCTAGAGCTAGTGACTAGAGTGTATAATCATTAAACACCAGTTACCAAATAAGAAAGATGCAGAGAAAGATTTGCAACGCTAGCCTATATTCAACGATGCAAACGGACATGCCGCATCTTTTTTTCCTGAAAAATTGTTAATTTTGGAAAAAATCACAAACGAAAAATGTTTTCGTTTTTAACTCGAAAACACACGTATGGACTTAGCTTAAATTAGTGCGAGCCAAAAGAGTAAGGTTTCATTATGTTTAACAATAGTTGAGCGACATAACAATATAGGTGGCTCTTCATATTTAGTCGGACACCATTCTCCATATTATTATATACAAATCGCGTGATTGCGTTGCAAGTAATCGCTACTCCTATGAAAGGTGTGCGTAGTCTGGTTAATGACTAGGTATGTTAGCGCCTATCATGTTGCCCTCTTCTCTAGAAACGAGGAAGCCGAAACATACTGCTGTCACTACCATCACGGTTACCCAGCGTCACGTAGAGTTAATTTGGGGGCATAGACCATCAGGCTCAACGAAGCATTGCGCGGTTTTTGCCGCTGTCGTTATTATCATTGTGGCTGTTGTTAGTGTGACAACATCTAGGATCTCGTGCGTCGCACGTAGTTTACGGCGGATACGGATCTAGCCGAGATGCATCCCCGCGTCTCGTAAGCATCCGGCCATACGTCGCGTGCTGTATTGGGCGCTTAGGGGCTACGAAGTCGAGAGTTAGCAAGAAGAAGTGATTATGATCAAGAGACGAAAGCACCGTTCGTTTGGCTGCGGAACTGCTAAAAGGATTTACTTCGTAGTACTGAAGGTACATTAGCACTTATACAACTTAAATCGTCACCGTGACAAATGCTCATCACGAGCTGGACTTGGCAGGCATTCTTAGAGTGCCCTGGGCTGTGTAATACGGGCTTCCGGGACAATGAAGGCGATTTTATTTTTTAAGGCGGATGTGCCGAGCGACAAAGCAGTTCTCTGCTAGAGGCAAAACAATGACTGATAACGAAAGACACAACGTTGGCTTGTGTAGTCAATAAATAGTACTTGGCTAAATATTGTTGTCGAAGGATGAAATGCGCGTGTAGATTACTTAAAAATCGCAATTTTTTGGTAAAAACTAAACAGTTTTTAATGTTATTCAACGAATCAGAAACATGTACTTTGTTTCTTTGATAAAAAAAAAAAAAGAAACTATCTGACAACAAATATTTACATAAATTCAATGAAATCTAATGAGCTTCCATATCGTGGTTATCGAATTACCCATATGGGCATTTTTCAATTGACATTTTGAATAAATAGTATAGCGGTAACCCGAAAACATGTGTCTATCGGATGCTAAGCCTATATACCTTCTAGGCACCTGCTCTATACAGACCTTTCAACAGAATATGACGCTCTTCGCAGGATACTCATATGCAAAATATTTCCATCAGGTTAAACAAAGCCTGAACGAATGCTTTACTCAGAGCCTTATTCTAAAAGCATAGCAACCCCATCGGCTCAAGCAAACTTGACGGGGAAGACCTCGCCAATTTCTGAACGCAGACCACTCGACGCAGGGGTATTGATTTAGGCGAATTGTCTTTGTTTGCCCCTTGTTAAGGGTAATAATCCTTCCCGGCCATTTGAACACCTGCTATCGCCAATCTGACATTATGCATACGGCAACCTAGGTCAAGCCACATACGGCTGTTTTGTGCATGCAATATAACCAGACAGGCCGTCGTGCCGTCCAACCATGACGTCTAGAGAGGGTTGATCTGCGCAAATCTGCGTTCTTGGTCCATGCTGGATGATGATATTCGCGGACGAAATTTGTATGATTGCAGTTATCTTCCTATTCTTGTACTCACTGTGTTAGCTAGCTCATACATAGTTCGACGCCACTTGAACCCCAAGACATACTGCACGTCTTTTGCAACACTAAGCAAACAAAATTTCCGTACGCAATTAGTATTTGCTGTATCAATAGTTTTCCTTTGCCTATCGCACCGAAGCAGCAACACCTGTGGAAAATTTCTTCTCTCATATAAAAATCGTTGTGTTTTTGGCATTGAATCTCATCTTCGAGGCCTCAGCCCTCGCTGACGCATATTCAGCTCCCTGGCAATAACTGCGCAAATGTATCAGTCGCTGTCGGAGACGTAGAGGCGTCATGCTATGTGTACGATCGACTAGCCAATACACACCGCTCAGATTACGATCTTTTCTGCTGTCGAATGCTCGGAGGCGGAAATTTCTCGGATCAGCGAACCACGCTAGGGGAGCAAACTCCCGCGTGCGTAATGCGGCACGTCTCTTATCCACGCGGTTGCTATGCATAATATGGAACTTTTGCAATGGCTTTAAGGTAGAATATATAGATAAAAAGGGCACTGATGAACGCGCTAGCGAAGCAGCATCGCCGAAGCCAGGAATGGCTGATTTGGTAAGCTTGGTTAGGAAAATATTTTGTGGGGAGTCGACTACGTGTCAATTACACTATATTGTTGCTAGATTTTAACAATCATTGCGCGGCATACTTGGGTCAATGGTGTCCATAAGCGAGAAAACATGATTGGAAGATGCTGTTCGAACTAGTTTACTGGATGAAGCTCGTTAGGTGCACTGAACAAACGAAAATTGAACTTGCTTTCCCGCGACGCAAGCGTGGCTTTCGGTCGAAAGCTTTCCTTGAGGAACTCAGCTTACTAGCCAAAATCAACCTCAGTTGATCCTGTTTACATATGTAGAACCGGTGGCAAACGAAGAAGGCAATGAAGTATAGGGTGCGATTCGCAACGTCACGCCAAAAGAGCATCGTCTACTAACAATTCGGCAACAGATCAACTGAGTGAAGCTCGCTAGATATGTGTGCACATACACGCCCATAGCGAAAACAGGGTCGTACCGGTCAGCGTAGCAATGTTGAGCGGCGGAAAATAGCTGCTTTCGCAAAGAGCGGTGCTTCGTTTTACCTCCAGACCCTTAAAGGAGCAAATACAAGGAATACCGGTGTCAGAAATGAAATATTCCAAATTTAGATAGCTTGCGAAATTTATTATTTGCTAAAGTATTGTATTTAAAGACAAGATTTTATACACGCTTGGTAAGCCAAAAAAAATCTATATTTGGCTGGAAAAAAGCGTGGATCCTCAGCATATAAGCTAAGCAAAACTTGTTGGCGTGCTTTTTTAAACTGAGAAGGCAAATAATGATTCGTATTGTTTCTATTACTAAATATATGGATATGAAAAAAATTATAGCTTTGTTTTTAATGATGCTTGGCAGGAATGAGAGTTTCGTTTACATATACATGCCCATAAGTACCTAAAGTGGAATACAAGATTTTGTATATTTACTTCTATAGAGGCTTCTATATATAAAAAAAAATTAGGTACCCCCTATATATGTGAAGGATTTGTATTCAAAGGTAAAAAGTGGTATAGAATAAAAATTAGTTCTACTTCCAGTCTTGTTTTTGTTCCTGCAGTCTCGTCGTTTGTAGACCCGAGTTTGTTTTCTGATAGAGCCTCTCTATTTCGGGTTTTACATTCGGTACCGCGTTAGGCTATCTGTCGAAGGCCAACTCCCAGCACGAAATTAAGCCGTGTCTGTCCGCGGTTTCGAACCTAGACCACAACGTGTACCTAAGCGAATAATTAAGCAAAGATAAACAAAGCATTGTTCTACGCAAGTCTTGCACCTATCAGCAGATCGGACCAAGTCGTTTTGTCTTAAAAATAATTCATATATTAGCGTTCTCATTCTCTCAGTTTTACAAATTGTTCAAGTATTCTACTGATGGCTTATAATGCAACACGGTTCGGACAGAAATGATGAAAATGTAATTTGGCACACGGTATATAGGTAACTTACGCTGTCCAGTGGATGATACCAGCAGCTGCCGTAAAGATTATGCAGGGCCTACATTGAATACGTGCAAAAGCAAATAAGGAGAAGAACAACGAACGACGTGATGACAGTGGCTACCCTTTTTACCATAAGGACTTAGGCCATAAACGTATGGACATTGTGGGGCGGCAAGATTCGCTGAATTAGCACTTGCTTCCACCGGCCTGCCTAAGCTGTCCTCAGGCCGGATTGCAAAGGATAAGGAAACACTTGTGCTGATTGAGAATTTTTGCTTAAAACTGGAAACTATTGTGCAAAGAAGATTTTAGGTATGTATGGCAAAAGTGTACCCTAGAGCCTTACCTGAAAAAATGACACAAAACAAGGCGCGTCTATGGCTGTTTTGAACCTAATTCACCTTATGTGTCTTTTAGTGGGCCAACGCGTTATCACCAAAAACCTACCTACCCAAAGTAGATTATTTAAAGACAGTTATTATTGTTGAAATAATACACAATAAAACTAACACAAATATATCGATAGGGGGAATATAGTGTCATTTTAATATAAAAATGTTAAAAGTATATAACGGGGAAGTGCTTTTTGTTATATTTGCTCTTCACAGGAACAACGAACGCAGAGTGTCAACAACGATTTTACTGTAGTATTCCTATACAAAATAATACATAGTTAATGAAACAGTAATGTAGCCTATAGTAGTCATATGAATTTTTTTAGGAAAAGCGCGTCTTGTAGTTTTTGCTTGTTTGCAAATGTTTTATTGATTTAAAATACTAATTTAAAATAGCAGTTGTCATTAGGCTGAGCTTATTTTATTCTTCTAGGGTTCAGCATCTACATTTTTCTTTGAGGTCACGCAACATATGCCTACACGCTTGCGGGGTTTTTACTATAGGGAATTCGGATTTTTCAAAGTACACGGAAAGATATGTTAGCTAACCTTCAATATATAGCATTAGAATTAAGTTTCTCTTCGTTCGCAAACTTTTGACTCCTATGCATTATGGATGGTTTGACCCGTGAACCAACCGAACGTATCGACACCACAAGTTGTGAACGCAAAAATTACGAAAGCCAAGGCGAGACGCGTTGCACAACTAAGTATAAGTTAAGTATCAATAAGTTAAGAACGGACTGAAAAACATTATCGCGTGAACTAAACAACAATCCCACTCATTAGAGCATTTCCTGAATAGTAAATAGCAAATACGAAGCTATATGATTATCACCAAACAGCACGGTCTTTTAGCGGACCCAAATGGCTCTATATAGACTTCTCTTACTACCCCATTATTCTATGAATCCTATGAGATCAACTGTTTGGCTTTGAATCTTCACCACGTTTGCTTTCCTTGGAACGTACAAACTCGACTCTTCGTCTTCTTACCACACTTCCCCGTTCATCCAAATAACCCAGGGTGACTTATCCATGCCAAATTGGCTCGAGCTGTTATACTATTGACCGACACGCATCCTCTGGTAATGGAAAAGGCTTCGAGCATCGAAAGAACATACCCTTCGCTGGTCGAACCCCAAGAGCATCCATGACGCCACCAACGAAATGAGAGGAGCCATGAGAGAGTTGGTTGAAACAATGCACCCTACAAGAGTACCATATAGAGGCAGCGGCGGCTATAGGAATAGTTACAGCTCTACTGAAACGCCTAATCCAGAAGCAAGGGCAAGAGGAAAAGTAGGAAATTGATGAGGGTCTGTGGTAGCGTTAGCGGACACGTTGGCCGAACTAATCACCCTTCAGAGACCACATTACGTAAGCGAACGAAGATGGGTGGCTTACGTTTTACTTTTGATCCGCCTAACGGATTTGAGTGTTGAATGTTGCTGTTACAGCTGCCCTCTGCCTGGGGCTTCTCTTTCTCTCTAACGAAAAGTCTTTACTTGCAAGCGTGCTTCTCGAAAGTTAGTTGTGCAATATCAAGAACACCGAAAACTATCAATAGCCCTATTTTCCGGTACGCGTTTGAATACAACGGTAGGAGACCGTATTTGAGGATTCCAGGCATTGAAAAGGACGATCGATTGTTGATGTGGTCCGTTTGGCCAGCTAGATAATTGGCAATAGTTGGACATGCGCCTAACGCTTTTTTTGTCCATGAACAGAGTTTCTAAGATTTTATTGTTAGATAAGCTAACCAGTACTTCGTGGCTGTGCGGTCCTCTAAGGAATAGCCTCTGGAGAAGATAGTTCTACCCGTTTCTTGCTTAAAAATGCTGGCTAATGTAAACCTTTTTTCAGAGAATAAATCGACATAGCTGTTGTAACTGGATAAATCGTACTCTCTAAATCATGAGTTTCAGCCGAGAGCTTATATTCTCACCCGCAATGTCGGAAGGTTACGCTGCGATTTTGACGTCTATATTTGGTTTGTTCGTAAACGTTTAGATTTAGCTAAATAACGATTATAACCATGGCAAATCGTGAACAGAAAAATATTGGTAACGCCATATAAATTACATTCATAGTTAACTAGTTTCCATAAGAAGTTACTAACTAGATTGTTCTTTATAGATGCCTAATTGACTAAACTTGACTCGAAAGCACCCATCTGTTTGGCGTTCGCCGTCATCGTGAGGAGTAAATGTCCATTTCTATTCGGTCTCGACGGCAAGATTTTGTACGCCATGATGTGATTACCTCATGCCATACGTAACCTCACACGCCGATCTATCGTCGCTGACATTGCAACGTACATCTGGGAATATTCACCGAACAATTTCATACTTACGCTTACTGAATCGTCTGTACTTTCCACGTGCAGATGTAGACTGCTTAGAAAGCTAGTCACGAATGGTTGTCGGCCGGAGGAACACTGTTAAACCGCCATAAATCACAATGAAAAGCAATAAACTACGAGCGTCTGCAAAATTTTCTCGCGCTGTAACGTGGTCAGGGTCCCATGCGAGCCCACAGCGATGTGAGTCGGTGCCCACATGAGATGAGGACACAGGATAAAAACAAAGATGAGCTTATGGCAACCGAAATCAATTGAGAAATACTTCTTTCCTTTCTTCTCCTAGTTGTCTACACTACGTTACTGGGCCGTACATACGTCTCTGTTACAACACATCTTCTTCCACTGCTGGTGGCTTTTGTTGCCGTTGTCGTCACTGTTGCGGCTGCCAGTATTTTACGGTTAGTGTATTGAGTTTGTCTGGCTGCCTGCCTACAACAAAACCTGTCTTCTTTATACTTTTCCATAAAACATTAACTACGTTATGTGGTTTTGTTGTGCGACAGCGTATGGCGAGTTCGACGTCGGACGTCAAAGTGTACGCGTGTGTGTGTGTGTGTGTGTGTGTTCGGCGTCTGATCAACACCAATAGCTAAACATTACGTTACGTAGAATGCCAGGTAAATTTGTTGTGGATGATTTCGATATTGATGATCCTAGCGTCGTTTTTATATTCTGTGCTTGTCCTTACGATGCAAAGCGTAAAGTGATCTAAATAAGAAGATCACATTTGTCGAACAGCCTCCTCATTTATAACAGTGTGGGCCGCAGGCTTCACATGAATGCGTAGGTGTGTATCGGTGTGCCCTGCGGGAAGCCGGGAAATGACGCAAGTTTGCTGTCACGTTTTTAACAAGTAGTTCACTTAAAGGTTTATCGTCGAGTTCGAATATCTTTTTTATAAGACTCTAATTGAAGGCTTGTTTGTTTATATGTCAAGAATCTTAAAAATCATATCAGAACAGGGCTACCTTTATCATTTGATGATGCCAGATGAGTACTGTTGTTTATTGTCACCAAAACTGTTGCTTTTGCTTTATGTAACACATATGAGTGTTTGTTCATTAGAACTGATAATACCAGAAAACAGTGGCACCGTATGAGCCTTTTGAGACGGTAATTGGAAGGTCCGCATTTCAGTGGCTCAAAGGCTGATCATTTCAAAACTCCAGTGTTTTTTTTTTCGAGTATAGACCCGTAAAATGCGCCAAAACTGCGTTTCCTACTTTATCGCGTCTAGGCTATAGTTGAAAATCTGAACTCGCACTCTAGGGCGGGAATAACTCTGGTAATGTTCTCAGAATTCTATATAACTCTGCTGCTCAAATTGTGAACTAATGCAATCCGCAATTTAGCTTGCGCCATAAATAAATAATTTTTGAGAATCTTTTTACTTAGTAAACGTTATACAAAACCGAGATGTTCCGCTCTGTTGTATGCGATACTTCAGCCATTTTGATCCTGTGATCAGTTGACAATAGAACCCCATGCTCACAGCTATAAACAGATGTGACGGATTTTTTTACTGCTGATCAGCCGACAGGTCTCATCACTCACTAACGATCGGCAGAAATGTCAGCAGAAACAGCAATTTTTGGCAGATTTCTCTTTTTTGTACGAACCAAATGCAGTCAGACTGTTAAACAGAGTCGATCGAAGCATTAAATATTCCCTGCTAGAAGAGAAAAAAACTACATCTAAGAGTTTAAGGAAGCGAGAAAAACTTTATTTCATGCGACAGATTGCATAACCTGGCGTGGGAAGTAGAAAAGACTGACGAAAAAAGCGTGATGGATGAAACCTGTGTCGTTTTGACGTTGGTCGCGATGCTCACTTGTTACCTCGATGATTTCGTCCACTTGGAGTGGAATCGGGTTAACCTGCAGTTGGTGTTCCGCTCTAACAAGCCTGTCAAGTATTAGATAAGGTCATTATTTCTTAACTTGATAATTATGAGCATCTTGAGAAGTACGATGAACTTACCTCGTATGTACAGTGATTTCGTATGTGTCAATGCGTGAACAATGGCCTCGATCGATCAGCACAGTCGGTCGTTATTTGAATATAACTTTTTTTTTAGCCAGCATTTACTTATCTAATATATTATTTATTCGGTATTGTTCGGTTCTAGAACGATAACTGTATTAGTAAAGGAGCACTTTAACAATGATCAAATATTATTTATGTTTGCGTATTTGTCTATGCTAGCGAAATACGTATAGTTACCAGGCTAGCATCTTTCACCTCTTCAGTTCCGTTACGCCCTAACCGTGTTGGTAGATATTGATTCAATAAGGCTGACTGATTAGAGACAGACTGTGTTATGGACCGGCGCGCTGTCTTTATACGGTTGGGAGTTGCGTCACGTATGAACATTGCAGACCTCTGTAAGCCACCATGTGTCAAATGAATGTTTTGTACACGCTGAAAAAGTGACGGCAGTACTATCCAGAGATGTTGGCCAGTACAAGAAAGTGAGCACGTCTGTTCGATGCCTGATTTCAAATTCGTCTCAACAATGCTTGCTCTTAATCCCCCACTTAGGGAGAAAATAAGCGTCAATTTCAAAGGTTCTTTAGTTACCTCGAGTACTAAGTTGTCCACAACTATTCCTACATCTAGTCTCATACGTAGTGTGGGTCATTGCAGCTCAAGTATTTGAGTGAAGTTGAAGTTTTGAAATGGGTCGAAATAGAATTAAAACTATGTACATATAGAACCGTTCTTTTTTTGTGAGCTATTTATAAATTATTTATTCGGATTCGCAGCGACCCAAGCGCCCGTGAGCGATTTCTCAGCGTGCAAATGCTCAAAATCTGAAGTACATAAGTCAGCTACAGAAACAAAACTTTAGAAGAGGACTAGCGTCAAACACTTCGAATGGCCTAGCCGAAAAGGTCACTTGACAGCACCGTCAAAAAGGTCGATGTCAAACGGTTTTGCTAATGGCTGTCGCTCATACCGTAGTATTCACTTTGCATATTCGGCTGTTAAGGTATACGGGTGCTGATTTATGGCCTGAAAACGACCAAAGATAGTAACGACGACAACAACAACACTGCCGCCAAGCCTTGAAATCCTACGCTCGTAAGACGTTCACTATCCCCCTTTCACAATTTTGGTGTGTAAACGTGTTCTCAGTCTGCATGGCGGTGAGCTGCGTCACAGTGCTTCACCTAACTTCTTCATCAGATACTAGGACATGTTCAGATTGACATAAAAAAACTTCACTCCGATTGCCGCGGTACTTCACAAACGCACTAGAATGAGAGTGTGCTTTCCTACGCCGATCTTAGGAATTAGCGAATGTGGCCTTACTGGATGCGGGCTAACGCGCAGCTGTGCGGGCGCTGACAATACAACTCGTCAAACTCTGTCCCTTTTCCCCTCAAAATCGGTTGGCCTTTTCGCAGGGGTTGTCTATTTTAGGCAGAAGCCTTAAGACTTCGCCGTGCAAACATTCTCTTCAACATCCCCAGTCACTACTCGGGCTGGCGTTGAGGTGTGAGCGTTCCTCATTTTCTAAACAGATCCCTTATTCGTCTAACCGTGTCTTTATAAATCTTCGGAGATGTAGGCTCGTTTTTCTTGAAGCCAGTAGAGGCAAAAGCAGTAACCGCACCGACGTTCGCAGTGATTTTCTACAACCATAGTATAGTCCTGAATACTCTACGCCCGCGTAGGCAAATACTTTATCTTTTTCTTCCTTCGCTCGCTCGAGCATCAATACTACGTTGTTCTCGTAGGGGACTTTGCTAGAGAGCTTTGGAAGAAAGCGTTAGTCCCATCGTTGTGGTTCGTACGTAGTGGAGAAGTAGGGAACTGAAGCTGGCGACTCGGGGCTGTCTGAAACCCTTGGTGCATCTCTGCCACTGAAAATCCTGAACGTTCGTTTCTAGATACGCTGGGAGTCTCCTGTTACTTTTACGCTTCTATAGAAGAGGCAATTCAAAGTGGAGGGGAAACGTGCGTAAATTCAGAATTTTAAAATGGCATGTTTCTCTATTCATTTTTGAAAATTACCAACACCAGTATCGATGTAGTTAGTGACGTAAACTGACCTATGTGCGCCCCTTTCTGAAATATTGGCATTTACATATGTGTACACATATATACTAACTTCTGTATATGAAGTCAACCCCCCTCTTGACGACGTGTCAGCGATAAAGGTGACCGCTCGCGTTCGATGAGAACCAGTAATTGGAGCATAATAGATATATGCCACTATAATTTCGTAGGAAATTATCTGAAATCTGATAATTCTGCCATTTAGTTTTTGCCCTTCAACATGAATTTTGTTTGCATTTTTTATCACAGCTTTAATCGCCGAACAGACGTTATGTACTTTATGTATTTATATGTGTGCTCGATAAGACTACGCTATGCAGAGCTGGATTTTCGCTCATACCCTACAGCTTGAGCTTGAGAACGGCTTCACCTCGAACATGATGTCATAGACGATGTCATTCGAAACTTGGTCAGATTAATTGCGCCATTGAGGAACCGCTGTTGCTCGCCCTTATTATATATATATATATATTATATATATATATATATATAATAAGGGC
>NW_019213765.1:111495-142819 GCF_002532875.2 Varroa jacobsoni
CATCAGAAGTGTGTTTTGGTACGTCAGTACGAAACACTGGGGGACCTAGACAATTCTGGTAGGGGTGTTATGAGGTGAATCAGTGAAGCTTGCGGCTGCTGTATCTGAACGCGAGCACAGCTGGCCTCGCTCAGGACTGTTTCGCTTGAGGGTGATTTCAGCAGTGAGGAAATTTATATGCTGCCTACAGATTATGGCAAAAGACACCTACTCCCGAAAAAGGCTGGCGAAGGACGAAATTGTACAGCTATACATTCATCAATGACCAAGACAGGAAATATTTTGATGTACGCCTCTGCCGTGTAGATTGCGCAATTACATATGCCCTGTATGGTACTGAAGATTCTTGTTATATCGTTAAAGCATTACTGTAATTCTGGGGGGAAACAACATCAAGTTTAAGCAATCACCGATATATAGGGCGCTTAATAAAAGCAATTGTCAATGAAGATACTAGATTTTCGATGTGAAACGTAATGACGTAAACGCGTCTCTGCAAACTGTCTATTTTTGGCTCTCAGGATTACCTTACGATTTGCATTAATTATTAATCCCTCTATAAACGCTAAATGCTTATTTGTTCAAGAAAAGATAAATTGTGTTTTATTTAATTGTTCGGTCTTCCCGCATTGTCTTCAATACTTTCAATTATTAACCTTTTTGAAGACTCATCGAAAACCAAAATAATGATTGTGTTACATAAGATGAATAGGAGGTTCCCACTTTAAATACCTGAAATAAATCTTTCGAGCGTTGTGTTTCTGTATGAGTATGAGAGCACTGACGTGGTGTGTGGACACGACCGGTTTCGAACTTCTATCTCACGAG
The DNA here is from genome assembly GCF_002532875.2 of Varroa jacobsoni. Lineage (NCBI taxonomy): Eukaryota > Metazoa > Arthropoda > Arachnida > Mesostigmata > Varroidae > Varroa > Varroa jacobsoni. Next base: position 112,324 of record NW_019213765.1, read on the forward strand.
TCGCGTAGTTAAACGCAATTATCGAGGCTCATTTTAGATAGCTGTCCCTTCTTGAATGAAGCCCTAATCGGAATCCTTCCAGCTGGCATAGGCTCGATATCAACTACGTGACACCTTCTCATGCGGGTTTCCCTGGACAGGAACCATGGATTTCATTTGGTATTTGATTGGTGCCTGTCGATACGAAGCATCAGGACATCCTGAAGGTTTCATATATTTTTAACGATCGTCGATATTTGTGACTGGGGTTGCGATAATGACACAATGAAGGCGGAATTGGTCTGCTGGCCAAGGGAAGCCGAACATTTACAGTTGCTTCTACAGCTTCATATTTTAAAATTAACTGACTGCAAATTTAAGGGATGACGTCTTGCGTAGCGTAGCTCTTATGACAGGCGGCGGCCCGCCCTAATGGCACCACCAGTTAACAACTGAAAATAGTAGATTCTTTTCCAACGTCTATTTTTGTACGAACTAATCCATACCGAAAAAAATCGCCGCCAGTGGGACATAGATAACGAGGTGGGGTAATGTGCAATATTCTTCCTACATTGCAATGATTTAACAAAAGGCTTGAAGGTTACCTGTTTATTAAACCCATCTGGAGTGACTGATCAAGGGCCTACCCTAGACTCGATATGCGTTCAGCGTTCAAACAGCGGCAAGACAAACTAATCACTTTGCTATTGCCTCATTGTAACTGATCAAGTGGGGTGAATGAGGCGTGACAAACTGGACACGTCATATTTGTCTATAAAGTTACAGAAAAAGCACCACCACTCTCTACATAGCAAGGTTGTGTGGAAGGTATCGGTGGTGAGAATTTTCAATTTAGGTCAAAAGAAATAATACGTCTGAGACATACGCACACCTAATATAACCCTCTGACTTTTTTGACAGCAAAAAGACTTCCCATGATGACTAATTTTCAATAAATCTATATTTCGGGTGAGTACAATACACGTATACAAAAAAGTTTGCTACCTTCAAGTCTGCGCAAATCTTATTTTTGGTCCGTAACAGCCTGGAGATGATAGGGCCGCGCCTGCGGGGGACCCTTCAGATTTTCAGATAAGAACAAGAGCAGCAGCAACCACTTTCGTTTTGGCGCGCCGCTTGGTGGCCGCAAGCTGACGCCCGATGCCCGTTGACTTTTCCCTTTTTCCCCGTATTATAAAAGGGGCTGTATGTGTTTCGGCATGACGCTTGTTGGATGATGTGGTGCTGCATGAGTTGATATGATTTCGACTCGTTTTTTCTCCCCTTTGCCACAAAGCCGACACCTCATTGAGTCGGGTGGGTCCAAATTGCATGAAGTCCTGATTCGCTGAAGTCTGACCATCTGTGGCAAAATTGATGGCCGGACTACCGAGCCCTCAGTCGCTGTTCATATTGAAGGCAAACTTGGGGCAGGGGACGGGGTCACACTGCGAAGGATCTATCGCTATAAGTAAAGCCGTGCCGACAAACAACCAAGTTAGGCCACCGTTGTGTCTTGTGCCGGCCCCAATAATAATTCCCCAGTAAAAGAGACGGGAGAAGATCCCTGTTGTTTCTTCAGCGCATCGTAAATCACTAGTGGCATTTTCAGACGGGCTAGTAGGAATGTGACGAACTAGTTAGTATAGCTGGGTTGGAAATGTTAGATCCATTAGATTCTGCAATAGCTCGTGGAATGAAACAGCTAATCGGTAGGGTAGCAGCTGATGATACATCATTGTTGGTTTTATACGGTCCTTACGTTGACCCTAATTGAGTTTTCGCAGTACTCGGTGACTAGTTATCTAAAGAGGTCTATCAACGTGAGTATGAAACTACATTGTCGAACGCTTAAGCATCGTTAGATTTATGAATATTATAATAGGAATAATTGAATGTGATCTACAAGAATATACCAAATAGGAAATATACATATGTTATGGACCCTCTTCCTGATTAACTATTGTATATAGAAAGATTGATCACAGTGTATATAGATAAAATACAATGTATTCGCACTTTAATAGAGAAACGCTTAAGGAAACGTCGCGCTTTACGTCATTATTTACTCTAAGCCTACGCTGATCGTACGCTACACCTTCTGTACTTATGTCCAGTTTGCGATTCTAATTGCTTTCAACGATGTAGTATCTATATGGACGTATACGAAAGCAATATAATTTGTCATCGCATTTATTTTTATACCCATATATATATGGGTAAACCCATCCGCTGCCAGTTGATGCCATGCTTTCAAACGGTACACGTGCGATTTAGAAATAAACTTATTTTTTCGAGTATCTTCGTATCGGCAAAAGCCTAAACTCCCTCGTCGGCTACCGTTGTAACGCTGTATGTGATGCTACTTCCTATGCTAACTGAGTGGATATGGAGCTGTCTTTCTGTTGCTTGATGAGGTAACCATGGGCACATACTCCTGTTCATGAGCGCCAGCCATCTGTTACTCCTTGCAGAAATAAAACACCCACCTTTTGATTTTCATCCTAAGCTTTTCTATCGTTCGTTCGAATAGTGGTTGTAATTATGTGATGACTGACCTTCGTGTGTCCCGTCACAGCTAAGACTAACATTCACGATTGTTAACAAGCAAAGTGACACCTGTCATAAAATGTAAATTCAGACTTGTATCTGACTCTTCCTATCAGTGTCCATTCAGGATCAATCAAAAGATTCGATAGCTTTCCTAAGTTACCATATTGATCTTTTGCTTCCTCTTGTCCTGCGAACCTAGGAACATTATGTGTAGCAGAAACAAATAATGTTTACTTAAGCTAAACAGTAGTTAGCCTACGACACAAATAATCTGTTTCATCATGAAAACGATGTTTCACTTGTTATAAACTGTCGTTTCTATGTTGAGTAGGACCCGCAAATTGTTATTTATTCTAAGATAAGAGGTTATATTGAAACGAGGCCCAATTGTAGTGTGGGTAGAATTGCTTCATTCACCTGTTCCAAACTACACACTTTGGAAAGGCCAGAAAAATTCTATTCATATAACAATAATAACATCATACGATTTTAAATGATGTCAGGTTTATCATGCTGTGTATCGGCCTGCTAAAAGACAACGTCGAAGAAGCTACGTTAGATGATAGCATCTTCAGGGTGGATGAATAAGGCGACCTTTTCGAGGAATTGACATACCACCGCGAAATCAAAAATCTTACCATCGAGGTAGCCAGTCAGATTGTTAGTACTGAATGAACCAACTCGACGAACAGATAGAAAAGCTGTGACGATTGCCAAATACGCGTCTTCGACAGATGCTGGGCCATACGTTTCCAGCCATAAAACGGTGGATGTTTCACCTGCGTAAAATAGCCTATAGATAAAATGTTTCGTTTGTTCGTATTTCGAATTATCGTGCTTTAATTTCAGTGCTCGTTAAATCTTTGATCCAGTAGGATACATACGATCCTTGTTTCGCTTAGATAGACAATACGATTCGACGAGCGTTCAGGCCAAATTCACCTCTCCTGCAATTCATGTAGAAAGGATGATCGTTGAAAATAGGGCTTGCGCTATTTGTACAAATTGTATAGCATTTATCTATCGTTTCATATTAAGATTTCTAATACGAATGTCAATGAAAAGGCTTAATGCGGAATAGCTTAAGGACCACTTAAGTTCATGTGCTGTCATACCTTAAGTCATCAACGCTCCTTAGAACTTTATGATTCAATTCACTGTACACTAAAGGTAATTAGCACTTGAGTTCAATAGATATTAGCTGCAATCCGCTCAGATAAAGATCTTAATATGCACGACGAAACTATTCAATGTTACTGGCCGATAAACCAGAATGAATAGTAATCCTAATCGCTAAACTTAGCATGCTTCGGCCTGAAACACATACATATTATTCGCACAATAGATAAATGGCAAAGCGCGTATCACGTTAGCTAAGCGGCTTGCTTGTTCGCGCCATGAAGCCCGGCCGTTCTAGTCGTCGACCTCTTCCGAACTCTCTCCAACTTACGGGCCACAGGATGCAAACATATAGTAGTACTCTGTCGACCGTGACCAATTCCCTTTAGCTACGAATACTACGGAGGAAATCGCTGGAGGAACGACTCTTCTTTTTTTCGGTCCGCATCAATGATCGGTCGCACGACCATTCCGGCGCCAGAAGCAGGGGGGGCGGGGGGGGGCGAGTACGAGTAGTAGCTTTTACTGGCGATGATTTAAGGCTAGTCGAAAGCGTTCCGATCGGATATCCGATGCAGCTATTATCTCTGATGAGATCGGTTCTACTGTAGGACTCTGTTCCTACCGACGAGACCACGATGATGAAACAGCGTCGCGCTGACCGATTTGATCCGACCTGTTGAGTCAGAAATCGACACTAGCGAGACTGTCAAAGATGCTATAGCTAGCTCAGTGCAGACAATGTGGTTTCACCCTGATGGATATACTCGATAGTGTCGTATTTACGTGATCGCCTACTAACGTGAGGTGAAGTAGATTCGAGACCGGGCGTAAACGTACTTCATTACGTGCTGAAAGCCAGTTGTCCGATATAATAATTAAAGGTGATACCGTGCGTAAAAGTGAAAAATAATTTCATGTCTTTCTAGATTAGGCTTTTACCTTGACATCTACGACATACCTGTGTAAATGCGTTGTGTAAAGCAGTTCCCTATCAATGCTTTAAACCTAAGCTAGCATGCAGAGCTAATTTCACGAGTCCAGCCCAAATACAGATTAAATTCACAGATTCAAACGTGATAATGTCACACCAAAGAAACACATGTAAGCCTTTAATGTCGATTAAAGTGCTTGGAATCCATTGCTAGTTACTGTAGCCTTTAAAAAAGACACGTCTCAATGATCTAAGTTGAACTTTGCTTGACTTTCGTGGTTGGCGAGAAATACACCCACTCGCTGAACACATATTAAGTATGCTTGCTTTTACCTAAACCATTAGCGAACCTGCAGTTCTATATAAACTCTGTTATCACAAATCAAACGTGAAGGGAATTTTTCGCCAGCTTTTCCCTCTCCGCCCCCCGTTGGTAGGAGCCGATGATTTGAAACAGTGGCAGGCATTAAGAAAGCGCTCCTGCTTTGGACCACGTAGTGGGATTCTGGCTGGTTCTGTCAATGCAGCTACGAATTTTTCGGAGCTAATCGTCCCGTATTGCTGTCTAGTGGGGACAGAATGCACCTCTGTAGTAATCCACAGTTTTTCTAATCATAGCCTAGGAGCACTGAGATGAACATGAAGCAAGAAACGCTCTTCGATCGCCTGCACTGCGTCTCATAAGGCGTCGTTCCGCAAGGGCTCTACCCTTCAAACGGCCAAGTTCACTTGGTTAAAAGACCTGTTGTTAAAAGACCTGGGGTCGGTCTGTCATGGCGGCGTTGCTTCTAAATAATGTTATCCATATGTGTTAGGCAGAATAGGGTAGGGCAGGGTGCAATGCGAAATTAATGGATCGTTGACATTGAAGCGTTTGAGCCCGGCCTACGAGCTTGACTATGTGGCACTTTGGTGAACTACACCAGTAAATAGAATATTAGTTTATCACGAATAAAGAGCATCCCATCAATAATAGAATGTGCCCTTACGAATTTTATATGATAAATCACGAACGATAACTAGAAAATGGATCGAGCGAAACGGAAAACAGTCTCTGGTAAACTACAGGCTCAAGTATATTATATACAATTATATAGAACTCCGTTTATGCTACAAAAGCTATAATAAGATCATATCGAAATAGTTACCCGTTCACGTTTGCGTTACAGGGTCCGCATGCAAAGCCTCACTGTATTACACGAAACAAACACAAGTAGGCACTACTTGATGGCAGACCCGTATCAGTCGATAGCTTATTGGCACATGAACTGTATTACTTACAATGCAACCAGAATTGCCTTCATGTTAGACAGGACCGATGCTGTGTTGAGCGAAAGGCGTTGTAGACCTGGAGTGTATGGAGGTCGTGGTTACATTCTCTCGTTATGTCCTTTCTTCAAAACGTGCAGACTAAAGAACTGACCTCTTGAAAGCAAAGTTGTCCCTAGATGTGTAGAGCACCTATGTGTATTTTAAAGGTTGTCTATTTGGGCGCGCCTCTTTAGCCATCAGCGCCCACTTCAAATTTCATTACTTTAATTTTATGCGTTTTTATCTCTACAGCGATCAATCAGCGACGAGAGAAGAGAAATCATATGAGAGCTCAGATTATTGCTTCTAGCTAAAATCATTCATCTCTCAAGGAATCGCCAATGGTGATGCTGCTAGCCTGTAAGACGTCCTGCACTAGCTTCGAAATGGTACGTGAGGCCTCGAATTCAGTTAGTTTATTGATTAGCCTGCGGTCTGAGGTCAAAGGCATCGGTAAATTTCACAAATACTTCAAACATGTACTGTCCTTTTTTCTTCCCCTATATTTTGCTGCCGACCAGTGGCAATATGCAAGCTAATAGAAAAACGGTTCGCAAGACAAGGGTTCTTCCGTTGTTTTTGACTTCCGTAAATGCGTCATCAGCTATTCTTTTCATTTATTCGGAACTTTATCTGAACTGAAATATATGTTGAAAAGCTCGGTCTTATATGAGATTAAAAACATGGACTATTTATTTAGAAGCCAGAGGTTTTGGCCGATGACAACGAGTGTATACCTTTAGGTACCGTCAAATGGTTATTAACCTTTTCCAGGCAGACACTTTAAGGTATTTTATTGCTGGGTAATAGAAACTATCAAAAATTATTATTATTCAGCTGTTTCGCCTGGATGAAATATATTGCTCGGCTACATGGCATACAACCCAATCGCCTGCAGGGATAACAGTTCCTTTTCCATTTGATTTAAATAGCCTATCTTTGCTTGTAGATCTTTGTTTGACTGTGGGAGCCATAACCATAAATCTGAGAGCGTTTGTGTAAGTGCTACCCATATTACTAGCTTTGGCTTTCTATTAACTGCTAATTGACGTATTAAGGTGACGGCCGGATGGGCTAAGTTTGTAAAGGGCTATCAATGGTTTTTGCATAAGTCGATACCATCGGCCTTTGTGAATTTCACATAACGAGGAACTATTTGGCTCTGAAATGAAGGGCAGTCACCTGATTTTTCCAATACATTCGTAATACCCAAAAAGGGGTGAATGTTAAATATAGAAAATCCAGCCGCTGGGTTAGCCCATATTATATTGTAGCGTTTGACAGTGTACAGTATGTCTCCTTAGAAATGTGAGCACACTGAGTGACTATGTTTCCGGTAAAACGGAAATAATTTTTTTAAAAAAGTGCTTACTCGCCTGTTCTCCACTGAACGTTAAAGCGGGCTATAGGATGAAAGACACCGCATTTGCTTGGTAACAGAAACCTATTGTCCTATAGATTGTTCACCGCTCCCAGTTATATCACTTATAGCAGCAATATGGACCAGTAAGGCTATGAACTGTTTTCGATTACATACTCAATCACACGTATAAATGTCGATAGCAATAGCGATAGCATCAGTCACCCAAACTAATCTTTTTTTTTTAAGGCATAACTGCACTTATTAGAATTGAATCACTCTTATACTTGCCTAGTTTTATGGGCAAGCGATCTGTTTACAAGAGGGCATCTTGCACTCAAGCGAGTGCTTTCCGTTTTGTATTTCATTAATTTAAAAAGACGTTAGAAAACTGAGAGTTAACGACGTCTTCAAATGCAACCCTCATGATAGTGATTTAGATGCAAGGCTTTTTGTAAAGGGAAAACTCGGCCTGTTCGAATGACTAAACCAGTCTTCTTGTGCACAAACGATTTATCAACTTTTTTTTAGAAACTTCAAATAGGCAGGGACTTTTTTAAAGGGGGTAGGGTAATAGACTACTTCTAGCAGTATCTAATGAGACCCATAAAAAAAGCACGCTAATTTAGCTGATTACCATTTTAGGCACTGAGATGTTTTTTTTTCAGGTTACGCCAAATCGGCTGTAGGTCGAACATTTTATGGTTGATTGTTTTGTTATGCGCACAAGTCTTCACGTACGTTATTTATGGATATCTCACTGGGCATCTATAGTGCATTTATGAAAGTTTTGCGAGTGAGTCCACCTGAAGTGATTAAGCACACACAACGATACCAGCTCAACGGAATTGTTCAACTGGTGCTCAAAATTGCTAACGACTACGAGCAACGTCTCAAGTACTCGCCATTAGTTTTCGTTGCTAATCGACATCTTTTAGCTTTGTAGGAGGCATCCGTATAAACAGAGGCTCGACATGGGGGGTACCCTGATGCTTATGTGTGCACAAACGTTTCGTTACATAATTCATTTGTCTAAGGTTTTTTCGTTTTCAGTCCAATTGATCAGTTCACTATTAAGATATCGTTATGGAAGGGTACGACTCAAAGCTTCCCTTAGTGTCTGTAATTCCAACACAAACGGATTTGTAACCGAGAAGATGATATCTACGTGAACGTCAATATAGATTATATATAAATTGATACTCCGGGAACACTAAGTTATAGATTTTCAAGGGCATGTAATCGATTCAATGGAACAAACATACATTACTAATTTAGCCCCTCACTTAGAAGAATGATCGAACGAAAAGTCATCGATCGAAAATATTGGTATTTTTATATTCCACAAAGCGATTTCGTGGTAGCTTAGTAAGTGATGTATGTTGACTAACGCTGTTAGGTTATGGGTTCGAGTTCGGACAAGACACACTGGATTTTTTGCTGGGAGCCTCCCGCTCAAGATAATGGCTAACGACGATGCCGGGCTCCAAACACGAAACACAAAAAAAGACTGAGTTTGAAGCCGCAATAGGACGTTGGAAATCGCGTTCTTCGAAAGATCTATTTGAAAAGACATTTACAGTATCACCAGCGTTTTACCAGTTTAGCAGTTTACCAGTTATGGGGGCGTGTCTAGAAATATTATCTAAGAACTTGTTTTAGGACAATTCCAATAAGAGGTGTTACTCTTAAAAACAGTGAAACACTCACAAAACAATTAAGGCTTAAGATATCAAAGTTCAGTCCGAGCAGGCCTTGAGCGTGCCCACGATTTAGGACTTGGCCTTTAAAGGAACTGTATGATTGGTAATGGAGGAGATTCACCCCTAAGGGATTCCGGTCACTTTTACTCAAAGACGAGGTTGGTTAAAAAGGCCCGAGCTTGGACACTACCTGACAGCACGGGGTAGACTTAAAGATCTGATGGGTTGAAGATACGCTGTAAATGTGGATGTGCTACTGCTCCTTTAATATTGCGTAAAATGATTTTTGTTTCTTGCATGAGAAATATCTCTGGAACCTTCAGTTTTCATGTATAGTGAAGATCTCAACGCATCCCACGGTCCTTTGGGCAAAAAACGATCACATCAGTCAACGGCCTAAAAAATGCTTAGCTTAACTTTTGACAATCGTTAATTAACACTTTGACACGAGATAGGTACTGCATAAACGCTTTTGAAGCACGCAAATTTTTTTATACACGTAAGAGCAACTCATTCTATATTTTTAGATTTCTCGGCAATATGAATCTGATGGACCATGACGAAAGTGCTAAAAAACGTATTCACTCTTTAGTTATAGTTTTCTAGTTTAGTTATATAGTTTTCTACATTTATAAGTGTTTGTTATCGTATATGACTTGTAGAAGTCACATTATTATTTTCAGTTGATGGCTTCGCGAAGTAGTGGGTAATTGGCGTTACCTCAATTATCGTCATAAACTTGATGAAATAAATTTAATGAACATTAAAATTTTCTTAATTTTATCGTCTTAGTTTTACCGGCTTCTATTCCACTTAATAATTAATAAAAATACCTCCTAAGATACGTTTTAAAACACCACCATATTGTACCTACTTAAAAACATCTTCGAATATTCATAACTATTATGTAAATGTGTTCTATTCACCAAAAATCTCAAGTCTATATCATTATATCAAGATGAGCGTGAAGCCGTATTGAAAACGCGCAATTCAAAGAAGAACAGCTGAATATAACTTCTGTTATCATTTGCCTTTCAGATAATTCTTATTTGTCTTCATCCCAACCCTTGCGCTCCTCGTATAGGTATAGAGCTTCGAATTTATCCATCTTAGAAAACAATTACAAGTAATTATCCGTTGCGCTGCTACCACGATGGCGTGTATACAACTCACGACCTTGGGTGCCCCGTCAAAATACCTGAGATTTTGTCTGCCACCTTCGCGTAAAGCCGTTTGAGATAGCCATTTCTCTAATCGACGATTGCGCCCATCTCTGATAAATCGAAAATGCAAAACTAAAACTTGACAATTAATAAGGAAAAAACTTTTTGACATTAGTTGGACGTTAGGGATCGTTATCTGTATTAGGCCTAAGCAAATAGATTATACGTAATTTCTCCTTAAAGACTGACGGGAATAAACCGCTGGGGCAATGTATTATACTTGTAAATAATTGTTATAAATATTGACCAAAGAAACCTAACAAACACCTTTCAAAAGACCAAAAGACAGTATTTTTCGAGATATATAATTGGAATATACACTGACTGAATATAATATACACTGACGTGTACAATGTGTATTACATAAGGGGATTTTCGACGCAGCATTAGATCTAACAAATGTTGTTTAATGATGAAATTCTAATTGATTGCTGAAATTTTTTGAAATTGAATTTTTGTTAAAACGTTTATTATGAATTTCGTAGAGCAAGTGTTTGATCCTATCACACATGCAGTATAGGTATCTTTATGCAGATGAGGGAACCTTCTTCATCAGTTTCCTGCAACAATTGAATTTTAGAGGGACATAGCTACGTTTGTTTGGTCAGCCTAAGTGGACGTTAGTTAGTTTATAAAAGCTTAAGTTAACATTCCATCTATAAAAAATTATCTTCGGAACAAGTAACGTAACTAGAAAGAAAAACAAAAACTCGGGCACGAAATTTAAAGTGATTAGGAAATACTCTTCCTCATTACTATTTAATTTGCTAGACGGCTTGACTGGAGCTTTTCTATACGTTTAGCATAGAACCAATGCCTTCCGAGCACAAATCCGCGTCCTTCGCAGCAACTCGCTTTCAAGACAAATCAGAAAGACAAACAGGAGTTTGTGGGGCTGGCTCTATCTGCCCTCCTTTGAGTGACACTTCGATTGACAAAAGGACTACCGTCAGCACAATAACAACCTGACATAGAAGATTGATTACTTGCCGTTTGGGACTTTTCTAAATCATTCGATTTTGACCCTGCCCGTGATCCCCATGTCAGTTGCCATTTTTCCACTACTGATTCAAAATAAAATGTTCCTTCTTTCCGGTTTTACATATATACATATATATAGCCTCACAAGCTACAAGTAGCAACTAGAGGATTCGGCGCTCCAGTCTTATGATCCGTTCTTTCCCTATAATTTATTCAGCAGAAACCAGCAAGCGTCAAGTGGAAAACTATCTCGAACTTAAAACTACATAACAGTATTGGACGTATAGAAAGCTGAAAGATTTAAACTTGTATGGCGTATTATCATGTCGGTAACGCTTCTGTCAATCCGATCGTCAATGTCAATTGATATAACGGATCGAATATTCAGACCCTGATGGGTTCTGCCACAAGCCATGTTCATTCATCTGTCGGAGACCCAGTTGAGTCTGTTTAGCACCGTGAGGCAGGTGAATCTCAGTGTTAGCTTAGTTCCGCATGCGTTTGCTGATCTAGCTAATGCTGGACCGCGTAGCTCTCACTAAAGGGACTCTTTTGCATTGTATGAGGGTGGAGCTGTACGATATGGCAGGTAAACATGTCACTAGTTGTATCAAAACTGTCAATCATGCGTCTATCGGCTATGGTAAATTCAGGGGTGATCCACAGGAGCACCATTTCGGGGAGTCGACTTCTTAGCTAGAATTGGTTTAACTAAATGCTACGTTGATAAGAAAAACCAACGTTGTGTCTTTCTACCATGCGCATGGTGTAAAAAAGCGACAGCATGTCAAAACGGATCCAGGACGTGACATGATTAAGCGATAGGCTGCACGGCCATTCTCTGATCAGCTTATGAGACAGGACATAAACGTACAAATAAAAGTTTCGAAGTCGGTACTCATGTTTTGCATGATAATCGTTCCCAGAGTCAGTTATCACACAGCCTCGAGAAATGAATTGAATTATACTGGGAATCATTTGGAATGTCTCTTTACCGCTTTCTCATGCAGTAGTTACTGGTATGATATATGTGATAATATAACTGAATATAAATAGTTTTCCAAACTTTTTCTCAGATGCGACCTACGATGTTCGGTTCACTGTACAATAGAACTACACCGCACTGACAACTGCTTTCCTCAATCTAAATACGAGAATTGCCATTTTATAGTAGTACCTCTAGTTACAAACCAACGATCAAATATAAACATCATCGACTAAGATATTCGTCTCGCTCGATTAATTGACACTCGTTCCGCAAAACACCCCACCCCTAATAGCAGGGGTATGTATGCCTTACGCTAGAATCATATCTAACCCTATTCCATTGTTCCATTAGTGGAATGCGGACATATATATCTTGTTCCTCCAATCATAAAGTATCCTAGCATCGAGAGAGTCGCTGCAGAAGGGCGTAGTTTGTGAATGTAAGAACGTTCATGAAGGGATACATGAAACGTGGCCTTACGCGTTCAATATGAGGGGTGGCAAGTTGCGGGCTTGGGACACTCGCTCAAGCATAGCAGCTGGGCTAGAACTCGTCGTTTCGACAATTCCTATCGAAATTTTGCTGCATATCTTCGTCCGTTTCGAACTATACACACATAGATGTATATATAGTCGGTGTGTCTATAGCGTCTGCCCACCCGTGCCTGTTCATCGGTGTTGCCTCGTCGGCAATGCTAATAGAATTTCAAAATTGCAGAACATAGGAATTTCAGTGCTAATAAGCAAGAGCATAGAAAGTAAGGAAGAAGAATACGCATAGAGCGGAGAACATGAACTTATACTAAATGCAGTAAGGACTGATCCAGGGAGACACTGGCACTGCCTGTGTGAGACAGGCGAGTGCCACGCGAAGTATGTGGGAGACAACGCTTTTTCATAGGCTACCTAAAGCCAACGTTCGTTCGCCGGGTAGACGCGATCGGCTTGCAGCCGGAGCCGTATTCGGATCTAGGATACGCTCAACCAGCCGCGAGATCAGACGCGAAAGCTTTGCTCGTTGGGCAGAATCTTTACGAAGTGAGGTGGATGACGACGACGACGACAAGGTTCAAAAAGAGCACACGTCTAGGCCGCCCTAGCCGGAAGCCCAAAAGGAAGTCACGTGTACGGTGCTCGTTGAACGACAACTTTGAGAGCGACTATAGCCATAGCTACGTCGGGACAACTAGATAACACTGCGTTTCCTGCGACCTATAGCGCGGTGACACGGCGATGATTCATTGAGAGCGGTCTCCTCATTTATCGTCTATCGCTGTTTTCGATTGCCTCTCACGCCGATCGGTCGAGTCGCTAGGGTGAGCGATGTCACCCAAACCTCAAGCTGGGCCTGTGGCTTGGTCCCGCATCTGCGCTATGAGGCGTTCCGAATTGCTTGGAGGGTGGCGCTGTTGATGACGATGATGTTCTGTGGCAACGACGTTCTCGCAGTATCGTAGTAATATTGTTCCTGAGCTCTAGGATAGTCTGTGGAAGTACATATTTGAATTTTTTTTTCTTCACTCCCACTATATACGCTATCGTATACTGTATAGGTCAAGCATAGCGTGCTTGCTGCGCGATTAAAGCAGATAAACATTGTTGTGGAGAAGATGTCTTACTGGGATGGTTCGAGTCTGACCATCATTACCGACATGGCTCGCACAGCTACAATTTGATAGTGAAGTACGAACTCGTTTTTTGTCGATGATGAGTTCGATTGCTTCGGCTTTCGATTGTCCCAAGGCTCTTCGATGGGTTCTGCGGCTGCTGCTTTCCACGAGCCGCCAGAGTCGCCGACGTCTCTCAAAGTTTTTCTATATGATCTATATGAACGAAAATATCGTGTTAGGTTTTGAAGCAACGTAGCGAAAACTTGCGCCATTTTAGCGGACTGAGCCACTCTTCATTATGTTAAACATCGCTTGAGCTAGCCACAATGTATAGCCGAACGGAAATGATGAACGAAGATCACAACACGGTTCGCTCGACGCTGATATGTAAGATGGATAGCAAGGAAGAGAAAGATACGTCGTCGTTTTAGACTGGATAAGCAAATTAGACGATGCTTACGAATCGACGATCTTTGTTTGCAGCGAAATTGCATTGAGGATGTTTGAGTACACCTCCACTCTTAGATAAATCGAGCAAAGAAAGTCTAAGGAAATTAAACGAATTGTTAGTCTAAATAACAAAACACAGTCATTTTCCCACAAAGCGCACTTTAGCCATATGACAGTAGCTATCTAAGAAATTATTATTACTACATATTGACTACATATAATGTGTTTTAACATGACTTTATACTGAAGGCTAACGTTAGATTAACGTTAAAGGTCATTTAGATAACATTGAAAGTCGGTGTTAGCCGGTAAGACTATTAAATTTTCGAAAGCTAACCTATTTCATCCCGAATACGACAACATAAAAAACGTCTCTGCCATAACGGTTAAAGATTCATATCTATATGTGGAATTTTTTGATAAGCATCGCAGTTCTATTCAAGCAACGCTCCTAATTATCTTCCAAGAGCTAAAAACTCACAGATGCCCCACCGTACCATGAAGTTGGATATTCTAAAATTTTCTAAATGCCTACAATGTGTGTCGACTCCTGGATGCGGGCTAGTATAGTTTGATAATGTTCGAAAGCAATAGCCAAAGCGAGAGGAACGAGTGTGGGCCCTGTATTTTCGTCGTATCGCCTAACGAAGTGCAGCACCTGATTCATGAAGCACGATGCAGCTACTAGTAATCGTCAATCCCCTAAGCTGCATAAAGGAAGTCAGCTCTGAGAGCGAACTCTATACCCAGTCTGATGTTTAATTTTTACTTCACTTGGCTTCGAAAAGTGTAACGAATGTGGCTTCGGTTCTTGGGACCATATTCGTTGGATTATGTTAAGCTCAACGCTGCATTGTCGAGCTAACTGCCGCCTCCTTTGCTTTACTTTCTTCATTGGCAATTCGGCTTGCCACAACACCAGATTATAACACTGCTCAATGCACTGAAGTAAACAAGCTTGTGAGGCATTCCCTTGCAACCCACACACGGCCAGATTCAAAGCAGTTCCTTTCTTCGATTTAAAGTGCGGGGTATCTCTATGCAAATTGCTGATTGCTTTGTTGACCCATTCGACATCAGGGTAGATAGCTGGGCAGGTAGATGGGTGCATCACGGACATGTGCCAGGCTCTAGATTAGGACTCGGTCAGTAGGTAGGCCTAGAGAGTTAGTCGGTGATACGATCATTTCGCCTTTAAGCGGGACGATTGCCTGCTTTCGAGTTGGCCTTACTTCAGCTTAGATCTAGCCATAATCTCTTCGGCTGCTATAGCGTAACGGCACAATGTTTGGATTACACACGTGCAGGACGCCCCACAAGCACGGCCGTATGCAACCATCTTCTGCATGATATATAAAATCGCTTAGTTACTTACCCAAAAACCAACGATAGGTGAGATAATAAATCTCTGAAATGAGAAAAAAAGATTTATATATATATCATTGTCGCGTGTGTGAATAGGTATGCTCGTATATCTTAGTGTATGTCACAAGGCAACGAATAATACGTGGACAAGGAGTGTTGTGTTTAGGTTGTGTATACGGCAAGTATGCGAGTGTGGGTCAATATGGCTGATACAGTAGAAGTACGTCAGATAAAGAAAATAGGTCCTTCGAATGTCGACAGTTGTGAAGGAAGGAAGCTAGGGAAAATCCTGAACGCTTATAAAGAGATCTATCAAAAAAAACGGAAGAAATCAGCTAAGATAACATCAACGAAGAAATAGTAGGTAGGCAGTAAACAGCTCGTCCTGTTTACGGGGCGTGGCTACGGTAAGATTGGAGCTGTTAGGGATGAGACGTTTTTCTAGATTATTTCTTGCTGAAGCCAATGAGAACACTTCGCTTTACGAATGTTCCTTACATGTCTGATATTACTGCAAATAGACGTGATCGTCTCTTTACGTATACACATATGTACCACCGAAATTTACGCCGAAGTTAGTATATCTTGGCAAGAAGGCAGGGCCAAATGCACAGCGCAAAAATAGTTATTTTTTCAAGATCTAAATAGATAAAGTGAGGGTACCATCAAAGTTTACATTGCAGGCAACAACCGTGATGACAACCACTTAGAACGTGCCCAGATCTGTTAGAATTTTTAGTATTTTAGCCAGCTATGCCTTGCAGGATAGGCAAGTCAGTCTGAAAATTGGGGCAAAGCAAAACAACATTATCGACAAATTCGTCGAAAAAAATCGACAAAAGGTATCCGGGTCAAACGTTAATTATATGGATGCCTGAACCAAATCGAGTCACCGACCGGCTGATTAAAATGAGTTGCACGGCAGAATAGAAACGTAAGTGAACTTGGATTTTAACGAGCAACTTAGACACAATCTATTTATGGGTCAGGGTCGAAACATCTATGCTAAACTTATTTATGGAGTCCGTGCCATATACAAATTGTTTCTGGCCGGTAGACCGCAATATTTAAACTCATTCGACCGGCCATCTTCTTAAAAGCAGTAACAGGCTTGCTTTTTTTATTTCTTATTTTACAAATATAGGACGATATTTTATTAAATATCGACTTATATATGTATAAAGCTTTGTCTCAAGGGTGTAGTTTAGCCAGTTTACTTTGGCTCACGGACGTTCGGATATAGAAAGCCATGTTAAAAAGTTTAACCGATTTTTTAGGTCTAAAATTATAACAGATTATCTTTTCTATTTTTTATTATTTATTATATTTTCTATTGAGATTTCTGCAGATAGCCTTGAATGTTGGCCGCTGTCGCATTAGATCTTTATCTTGAAGACCATATGATAACTAAGGACTTCTAGAACGAGCGATTTTTGGTTGGACGAGATCTGGAAATGATTAAAATTATGCCGTAGAACGGTTAGCGTTTGTAATGCGTAATAGTATAAAAGACTATTTTGTAGATTTTGTCAACTTATGCAACCCGCATCTATGTTTCTGTAACCTTATTGATTTCTATACAATATATACTTATATGTATATAAACGTTCTGCATCCATCTTTGTAATTCTAATGCAGTAGACTGTATGGACCAGACTTCGTTACAGGTACTACATTACGTCAACAGCACTTACAGAATGCGGTTATTAATTTGCACACCGGTTTTTTCATTCTACACGGTACGATCGTACTTCTCAGTCTTCAGTTCTTCTCAGTAAAATCTTCATGAAGCCATAAAATAATTTCTCTAATAATCTTTTAGATTGTCCTTTCTTTCTCACTTGTTCGGGACATTTGTGGGTGCCGCTTCTGAAAGGCTTTTGGGAGTATTCCTCTGAAAAACCCTCCTACGTAATCGCCTATTAGTATAGCCTTTGCTGCCGATTCAGCCATTGCCACAGTGTCGCCTTTTAGTCGTCTAAAACCGATCTCTCGGTTAAAGGGCTTTACAAGCACGATCTGTTGGAGACATGAGCAAGTTATCCTTTTGCCAGCCAGGTTGTGGCAGCCGAGTGAAGACGTATGGAGGGACGTAATTGGCGCATCTTCAAGAAGATGCTACAGAAATACATCCTGACACTATGTGCTGTCTAGAGATATGAACGAGGTGGCTATTGGCAGAACACGTTCAACGACGACCTGTCATACTGGTTGTCGTATAGAAGACGCGATATAGCGAGAAAACGGTCAGACAAAGAAGCGGCGGTAGCATAATGCCTCGAGCGGTGGGGTGCTCTCAAAAACGGCCACAGAACGAGACGGCTGTGGGCGAGCGTTGTGGTGAAAAGACTGGATAACAGAGGAGAAGTGGCTATCGCATTGCAAACCTCAGAAAGCGGTGGTTTGGGGCGGGGTGAGGCTACTGTGAGCAAGAAGGATTTCCTTAATCCCGTGCCAATCCTATCCAGACTCTATAATTGGTGTAGGCTCGCAGTTCTATGTAAGCAAATTTCGGAGGTTGTTTCGGTCAAGGGGCGGAAGATAGTGGCGCTAACAAGAGACCAATAGGTTAGTGTGTGACACACAGGGAGTATTTACTCGTGTAAAAAAAAAATAGAATTAATACAATATTTAAGCATGATTACAATTGTTTAAATAATATTTTTTGCAGTACAACGGTTAACATCTCACGCTATAAAACGTCAACATCTCACAGAATAATCATATTGCTGGTTCCTATTAACTGTCTAAAACATAAATACAATATTGAATATATATGTGCTGCTGAAGCTATCGAGGGCATTACTTTTCTAGCCCAGAAAGCACGTGCGTAGATCTAAAGTAGAACCTATTAGGTCCGATAAATTTTCCGATCTTCGTGGGATAGAAATCCTGAATATAGATCTCTCTGTCAGGTCTGTCTTGTGCATGATTAATCGGTTAGTCGGTGAGTGCTTGCATTTCCGTCAATGCGCCAAAATCAGGAAAGGTTCTAACTGGCTAACGATAAATACGGCTTCTATAATCAAACATAAATGAGAATAGAATGATTTTGGATGTCTGTCCGCGCCCTCAATGACGTTATTTGCTGTCAAACAGGAGAATAGGGTGCATCACGCGTAACGATGATTTTATCTGTTCGAGTCAACAGCAAGGGGATCATTAATAAGTTATCATGTGCGAGTTTCCGCTAGATATTCTAGTTTCAGCAAATGATTATTTGAGATCGGTGAAACCGCTCGTTCTTTTACTCTTTACATTTCTTCCAACGTTTATTTATATATAGCACTGTCTTTTAAAGCACAGTGGCAAAAGTAATGCAGCAGCCAACCCCGAACTGGTTAAAGATGCATTATTTAAACTGAAGGTTCGGTCTCCATTTCTCAGCACTGATATTGATGCCAATATTCTGCCCTGACTAGAGCTTAAATTCCCGAGTAGAATCGACATGACGATGCATCTGAAAGCAAGAACACTCACAAATGCTCGATTGGTAGGAACAAGCAGACGAGCCTGCGTTATCTCGTTTTAGCAGCGTTGTGATAGCTGCTTCCTGGTCGTTTTTCTTCTAACTAAAATGTAACCCATTCTACGTCAGGGTTCTTTTGGCGTTCAATAATTGCATATACTGCAGCTACCAGTTATCGAGAAAAAAAACTTAACCTTCAAACTTCGCTGTAGCTGTATTACATATACGCGATCACATCGTGGTGCGAAGAAAAGCCACGTCAAAACCCAGTATTGATCAGACGAAGCGTTGGCAGAAATATTCAATTATCGAAAAAACGTCCGCTATCCTTCTGGTTATATGGCTTTAAATCCGCATATCTATCTGAGGTAATATGAATCGCGCCAGGTCGCCGCTGGCATTAAGTTGAAGTTGAGGTTTGACAGTGGTGATGGCAGTAGTAATAGTAATGCTAAAACTGTCGGAATCCTTTTATTCAGACCCAAGAGTAGAATGTCTTACAGATAAATGAACACATCTGCAACAATTTGCTATGTATAACTTTATTACGACGAAGCTACAAGGCCACAAAGAAATTGAGCTATTTAAGGTCAAGATGCGTTATGGCATAAAAAAAACTTATGGCTTTCGTTCTAGAAATTTCAGTGTGAGAGATGCTTTCCGTAGTGGTTGACTAACAAAGGAAATTATAGGGGAAATTGAGCAAATCAACACATGAGCATCTATGGTATCGCTAAAGATACACACTCACCAGTAGATAATAACTTTGAATCATCATCAAGTAATGCTGGTCATAAAAAAACGGTGTTAATACGCCACACAAATTGACGCAAATTCATTTACCCAATCGTACTTCTATCCACTAAACTCTATAGAAACGCAATGAAGTCGAGCCATTGTAAGAGTAGTGTGCAAATAAAGAACTATGCTTCGTAACCTGTGGGAAAGCTAACTACTAATAGGATTATACGAAACGATGGCGCAAAAGTCGACCGGAATAATAGATAAACTGGGTGTCGTCTTCCACCGTGACAATGCTAATTCATGTACATCCTTAGCGACCCGGCGAAAGTTAAAATAACTTAGATCAGAAGTTTTAATGCAGTTGCCATGCAGCCGAGGTCTTGCATCAACTGATAGACTGATGACTTGGTCTATTTAGAACTCGTTTGATCGTCATCGATCAAACGAGTTCTAAATATCATCTAGTTCTAAATATTATCGAGTTCTAAATATTAGCGTATTTACTATAGTAATATTATCTAAAAACAAAAAAAGGTTTGCCTTAATTTTGGCCCTAAACGGATCAATATTTTTCAGCAGTGAAATGTGCATAGAAAAAACATAACTTATGGTGCCTAAATATTGTTAGAAAAAAGGTGCCTTTCTCTATGCTGAATGACGTTTATTAGTACTAGTAACTTAAACAAATGACTATGGATTCTTTAACCACTCCTATGATAAGTACCAATCATATTTTGCGGAGATAACATATTAGAAAATAAAGGCAAAACCCATTTTTTTTTTTTTTTGTATAAAACGTATCTAATATTGCCCTTGATGAAATCCTAAACAAATAAAACATACGTACTTATATGAATTTGCCTTTTTCGAATTCATTATGTTCTATGCTAATTATATATATATATGAATCTTCAGATTAATTTCTATATCTGAGGTGTGTTCAACCATTGTTCATATAAACGTAGCAAAAACAAGTTCCACCCAAGAAAGGATTCGATTATTGTTAACTTCTTACTAAACAGCCTCGCTTTACCCTCTGTTTAACTGTCGTTGATTTAACTTGTCGTTTATATCATACCTTGAGCAAGTTATTATTCCGTTTTTTATTAGAACGTTTCGATAGCCCTGTTTTGCTACCAGTACTATAATTGCTTATTCTAATATTTTATTTATAAATATTATTATATAAAGATTTAACAGCTAAACTACTGATCTGTACCTTTATAATTTTACATTCTATATTCATCATATTGCAACTCTTTGCTTGTCTAGTTTAGTCTATCCATTATCTTGGTTAGTCGTGCTATCGTTTTAATTTAATCGGACCCCTAGCTTGATCACAGTTACTCTATTACGGTGACCCCATTCTCCCTCCGGAATATTCCGATAACCCCTTTGAGTGCAATTAGCTTATACTTCAAAGTAATACGTGATTGCATTATGGATATTCAGCTATCTGTATCTGAGTTGTCCCATTAACGAGAATTTTTCTGTCAGTTTTAGCCTATAGCAGAGATATAACACCAAACTCAGCTACGGTGAAACTGTACCATCTCACTAAAAATCGGTACAAAGCAAGCCATTTATGTAGCTTTCAGGCACATATGACGTTCGGCATTTATCTTAATATTTTTTCTGTGTTACAGATGGTAATATTTGGTTGTTTGGAACAGAGATGAAAGTATGTTGAAGTAGTAGAAACAAACAAAGTATAAACGTCACCTGTATCACATATGAAAGTGTAATGAAATGAATTTTTGTCACAGGGAGATGTATACCACAGGGGGATGTGTAACAAATGTATATATTGATACGCAAGGGGATATTGCAAATACCTTTTGTAGGGGTAAAATCCATTATCTTCGTCTTATAGACATACAATTCAGCAATCACAGCATTTAGTGTAGATCACGCCCAGACAGAACACCTACTAAAATCTTAAAGCTGCAGGAGTGACCAGCTGCGTGTGATGCGCACGCTCTAACACGCAATATCAACCGCTACGAACGATGTTTCACGCTCTTTCAGAGTGACTGAGTTCTGCAGGAACAAAGGGACGTCTCTAGTAATAAAACAAAGCCACATATTACTTTATTTGTCAAAATTCATATTAGACGGTCGTTGAGTCGTTTTCTGGGGTCGTAATTACTATGCTGTTATACTTGCCAATCGGCAGAATACGCTCCTGATCCTTGAGGTAATCTGCAGTGTGACGAGTCAGTAACAGTGATCAGAATTGACCCCATTTACAAGTATAAGACTGCATCAATTCGCACATACTCAACCAGATTAGAACTGGAAACCTCGGTTTAGGTTCCCATCCATATGGTTTGCCCTATTAAGTTGCTATAAATACACTATTATCTTGTCTTACGCAACAAAGCTTTTAGCCAAAATGGGACAGATGCGCGTTTATCTACAGTCACAATCGGCGATGGTAATCAATGACTGACGCAAATTTATTCAGCTGATTACACTGTGCCTAACCGACTACGGAGGACGTGATATATTTTTAGCACCTGTACTAAGCCTAAAAAAAACTACGGAGGGTTAATGGTAGTATAAATAAAAAAAATGTACTATCGCACCCGCTCCTGTACCTGGTATCTATAGAATGGAGAGACGGGCTTAGCACTGATGTTTAAAGAGACTATGTAATATCGCGTTTTTCTACATCATATTACGAATGACCATTTTGGAACTGAAGAAAGCTGATATTCTTTACCCACTGAGCACTAAGCAACAGCCTTGACTAGTGAAATATTTCAATAAGGTCAGGTCTTATAGAACCTTATACCTTGCATATTGCACCGTTTAAATAAGGTCCAATAATTTGTGTCCGTTTTTTAATTATTTTTGATTGTTTTGAGCTTTTTAATTTTTGGGCTCTGCTATCAACGCAAAATTTTGGTGAAATTCGCATTTACTAATATCGCCGAAAAAAGTATATTTCGAGCAGGACTTCCCAATCCAATTGAAGCTGTTGAATGGTGAATTGTTGGCGGTTATATTAAATAAACATAATTATTAAGGATGACGCTTCTAGCAAAAAACTGCATTGAATTATTTGAAAAGTTGCTATTTAAATATATATATATATTGTGGTACAGCTGTTGAATGTAGACATTTTTTTAACTGGAAAAAGCTTGACCGAGTAAGATTATCAAGATAAACACAACTACAAAGCCGACTAACTTTCAACTTTCGAGCTGTTTTATCAGCTACTAAGTGAATCGGAATGAAGCTTCAACTCAGGTCTAGCGAATATGATCGTACGAAAACTTTACAGCAAGCGCACATTGCTCGTGGCAGGCATTGATTTTACTTTACAATGCTTGCTGGCCGTTAAGCCTAACCTCTTCAAGTATGGCATTTCCAAAAGGTATTATAATGAAACAATAGAACATACAGGAGCCTTTAAGTATGTCTAGTTCAGAACAGACTTAAGACATAGAAACAGTAGCCCATCCAGAAGCTTATCGCATTTATCGGTTCGTCACTCATCCTCCTGAGGTATATCTTCTGGGCCACCCCGGGGGCACATCTCTGCAATTGTCGCTATTTTACTGTGAACGGTTTCCTGACCTTATAGTCAAATGAGGCTCTTTCCAGCAAATGCTATCTCAACTGTTCTCCCGCTGCTTACGGCAGCTTCAACTAGTGAGGATGCTATTTAGAAACATTTCTTTTTATTCGACGACTTGAAAGTGGGGACACCCCAATCGGCCTTGGAAGGCGACAATGACCGGTGTAAGTCCAGCGACACTTCTTTTCGATACTTCTGGTAGATTAAATAAATTAAATAAAAAAAAAAAAGAGCATAAATGATTATTGTTGATCATCGTTATTTTTACGTTCTGCATAATCGTCATCTTAGCACTTTCGTTCTGTACTGAGCTGGAACATCTTATCAAAATTATAACACATTGTTTCCCTGAATCATTCAATCTGAGTGTCTCTATGCTAAACAAATAGAACTGTATAAGTAAGCCTTTCTCACAGATACCATGCCATGCCATGCCATGCTATAGAAATTTCAGGATATCCCTTCAGTTAAGGCTAGAATACAGATGTCGCAGTAGGCTTACGATTGACACTTTGTTGTACTACGTTACGGATGAGGCTGGATAGTGAACGCCTGTTCGACTTTTCACCAATTAGGATTTTTCAGCGGCTGCTTGAGTCTTTGACAGGGGGGGATATCATTCGATCATAAACTGAATTTCTCAATGTAGTAAAAGCATCCAATGCATTACATCGGAGCCCAATGTCTGTCTACTTAAAAGCATTGAAAATAGACTATAACGAATATACGCGCTATCCGACATATGTAGTATGTCAAAGACAAACGACAGAAGACAGAATAGAGCTTTGTTTGACAAAATCAGATCTTGTATCTACATAACATGGCAAATTTTTCGTAAACAAAAAAAAAAAAGTTCCCGCCCATTAGAAGTAGCAACGTGTCGAAACAGGTTGAACAGAGTCGAACATTTGATGATGAGATTGATCGTATTCTAGTAGTGCAATGCCTTCAGTGTTCAATTGTTGTGTTGGACACCGATCTAAAAATATCCCGCCATCAAAGAATGAAATGGGCCTTTTTTCCTTAGAACCCATGTCATTGAATTTTCAAATTAGGTGAAGTCAATGTTATGTTCAGCGTTGAGGCTTCTAGACCTAATCATCTTAGGTGTTTAGTAAATTCTACTGCATCTGTCTTTGTTTTACGGCTAAGAGTAAAATACAACTCGGAAAATTCTATTCCAATGATACACTCATATTGCGCGTTTATATACCAGGAAGCCAGATAGATAGCTACAAAAAGTTGAAACTAATGATTTGAGGGGCAAATACAAAGCAGACTAGTAAAAGACACCCAGTGATGTTTGGTCCAGCCCGAAATAAATATACAAAAAAGTAAACCCCAAAAATACTACCCAACACGCGTGCTCAAATAATGGAAAAAGAAGTATCTAAGATAGAACAAGGTTATTACCTAGTACCTTTTAATTCATTCTTCTATTTGTGTTATCAGCATGGCACTATCAACCGTTATGAGCAGCAATCTCTGGAAATCGGCTAGACGAGTTGAACGTATTTACACCTATACGTCTTGCTTGACGTCTGATCCACTTCTGTTCAGGCTAAATATAGTTGAAATTTAGAAAGGAAAAACTTAATGATCCTTATCGCGTGAGCCTTTGAAAAATCATTTACGTCAACTACATAAATCTAGAGTTAGCAAGTTGTAACCTCAAATCTTATAAAAACGATACCCGGCCAATGTTATTAACTTTCCCATAGAAAATGACTAATATCAGATAAACACTGTATTCTATCCCATATTTTGCAATGTGTTGTGAAGCTGTATGTTTCAACAGCGTTGCGTTGAATTGTTTCTTTTATTGTAATTAATAAACGTACAGTTGCTCAGGTATAGTATGGTACAAACATTGTTTAGGTTGTAAGGACCTGGTAATCAATCATAACACTGCTCACAAATGCAGTCTATACAACATCTAATGGCATGTCTTGAAACGGGTTAACCGGAAGCGTTACAGCAAATATTGTTTACCTCTACACAGCAATGGTACTCTATCTTTAGTTCATTTAGCATTGCTACGGCTTCGTGTGGCCTATTTTCGGCTGTCTTTGTTGTGGAGCCTCTCTTAACCTACCGGTGTACACTGCTAATGCAACGGGCTTACGAGGAAGACGATACTGTAATTCAACGCATTTGCTAAAAACTATCGTGCACTCATTTTAGGCAGATCAGTCTCCTGTCTCGATGACAGCAGCTAGGATCAGGGACATTAGGTAGTCAACGCCCATAATTTGGAAGGGAGAGGTATCTGCGCTGGACACGGGCTGCCTCGCGTGGCTGCAAGAGCAAAAGTGTGCACCTTACGAAGCCCATGGTTGTGTTCAGGGAAGCTAAAGGGTCGAACGATGTGAGGCATCCCAGACCGAAAACAAAAAAAACATTCATAAATATCGCGTTGGAAAAAAGCTGCCACGTCCGGGTTACGAAGTCCGGGGTGCGAAGGCTGACCTTCGAACTAAAACTTGCCATCAAATATGGCCTTGGGACATGGTGTAAAAATCTCGAAGGTCTTCATAAAAACCAGAATTGTTATACCAGCTATGCTGTGTGGACTGCGTTACATGGTTCCGTTTCTATGACATGTTGACGCTTGATAGCGAAACGAAGTTAATGGTAAATTGGCATTCAGTGTAATTCAAGTATATAGATGTATAGTTTCGATATCTTAGCGCAATGCGTGTTAGGCTGATAGGGATAATGCTAGAAGGCTAATACGCTGGTAAATGGTGCCAAAATAGCCATCTGGAAACGAACGAGTCTTTAGCGAACTCTAGGGTAAATATTAGACTCAGGAAGTAATACAATCGGCAGTATTTCGCATAAGTCATATTTGTCTTCGAAGATTAGGACGCTACAAACAGCAAATAATAACCCATTTCTTAATTATTTAGTACAGTATTTAATTCGCCAATACACCGTACCATTTGCACTTTGTTCCCCCAATAAAAAGGCAAAATCAACTTCGGGTGCATTAGGCCGGTGGAATAGGCCTTACCGAACTCACATTTATAGAAAAATTTCGTAGTGCGTTCATTTTCATTGTTAAGTATCGAATTATCTACTAGGGTTTGAGAGTTGGTCGAAAATGGGTTCAATGTTATTCTATCCAATGCTCGTATAGTTGTACTGTGCCTTTTTCGTTCCGTGCTTTTTTGACTGGTAGTGGCAACGCTAGAAGCGTAGCTTGTAGCCCAAGTTTAATAAAGGAAACACCTAACTGACCAGAAGTACGAGCAAATTACACTAATATAGATTATCATGCACACTGTATGCCTTTCACTTAATTCTGAACGTACTAGGATATTACGCCAACCTTGATCTTTAAACTTACTCTGCCTGTTATCGTAAGTAATCCTACCGCTGATCCCCGATCTCCCAAAGCGGAAGCCGGCAGTGAGGAAGCGATTCACGAGCCGCTACGTGATAATGCAATAAGCGCGAACCGAAAAGGCCATAATTGCACTATGTGGTATATGCAGGTCCTTATCTGAAAGAACATCTCATATTAAATAAGTGTTTCTTTCCTTTTGTCAGCAACGTTTACCTCCCACAGTTTGTTCTCTAGCCAGCGGTTGTGCTGCATTGTTATATTAAGACCGCACCGTTCGCTTGACGTACTGTGGTTGTCGTTTACCCAGCAATGTGTTACTATGCATTTAGGCCGCTAATCCGGTCAATAGACAGCATCCCGTGGGCAAACTGGGGGGCCCACCAGAATTCAAGGCTAGCTCAATGCTTCAGCCAGGTGACAATGTAACTGAACTGACCGTTCAGCTATACCCCAAAAAGCTTTCTCCTTCAGAGCTCCCCAAACAGCGATCAACAGACCTGGCGGGGTTCCGGTCGCTGAGGATCGTTCACAGAAGTATTCGTTAGTGATTGGGCAAGCAACAATTAAGCTAATGAATGGGTCACATACAACGACGACGGCCATTGCAATAATAATGAACAGATGACAAAAAGATGGATGTGACATCTGTGGGGCACCAGCACAACAACAGTAATAACCATGACAATGCGGAGGAGAATAAGCGATCGTATAGACATTGGCCGTAACTGAGGTAGCAGTTGAGGTGTTCGTTCAGTTGCCTTTTCCCTCAGCTCTTTAGCTAATTTCACAATTAAAGCAACAAATGAGTGAAGTCGTGAAGGTAAGAGCGCATTGTAGGGGATATGGTTCCATATGGGATGACATCTATTCCCATCGTCGTTTTTGTTGCGGCGGTTGGGTCGTGGTAGCCATTCGACCACCACAGCCAACTAGTGCTTATAAAGGGAGGTTATCCACCATTCGATTCTGTTATTTGTCGTTTAAACCGCCAAAGAGAAAGGCACGAGGTAACTTTCCTAACGTGCCCATATCAAAGCCAGTTTGTTTGTGAGCTGAGAGATAGAATCGAACTGTTGGGCCTATGTGTGCGAATGGTACCCCATTCGGAAGACCCATGTGCATACACACGGATAGTGTTGTTTGTGCGTTTTTATATTCGATCTATTAATCGGTTACCGATATTTCTAACGGGGCTCAGAGATCGACAAAAAACGTGATGCGTACGAAAGGGACAACCATATGCTGAAATTCCCTGGCATGAACTTTGTTCCTAAAGTCTAAGGATACATTTGCGTTGTGCCTGGTAAACATAATGCAGTATTAGGCTTATATATTTTGAGCCAAACGCATTTGTTAGTTTCCCAACGAGGGCGAAATTTGTCCGGTCGCAAGCAGTCGTACCGTTCAACGAAGCAATGGCCAGATGGAAAGCGATAGGCCATGCTGTTATCGTCGCCTTTACGTGCTACTTCAACTGCTTACCACAGGCCGCATTGGCGGCATCAGAGGCCCAGTTAAAGTTTCTTCCAGTACTCGCTGCGTCCTCGACTAGCAAAGAAGATAGATTCCGTTCTCCGCGTGAATTCAATGGTCTTTTAGTGAATAAAAGTCGACCCCTTAATGCGACTATTGACGTGGCTATGCGGAAACAGATTATCGGTCCTGTTGAACATTACACAGGTAAGAACTTTCATTCGTCTCCTGCAGAATTTGTTGCTACTGGATGCGTACAAAATGATACCGATATATATATATATATATATAACGAATGATATATAACAAAATAGTTGGTCTCAATTCAATGCAAGAGCATACCGATTATCACGAGAGCCACTTTACCTTTAAGGATGACAGTTCACTATAATGACAATAAAGCATAACGTTAAACACAATATTTTTTAGGCTAAATAGGCCAACAGCAATTTTTACCATTTTTTTAATATTGGAAATCTGCTTTACCTCAATTGGTATATTGCTTAGTCTCCTTTAGGGGATCGATTCTCCTGTGGGGGGGTAAACTATCTTCTGTAAATAATGATACATTTTTTAAAAAAGGCTCTTTTCACCACTTTCAGGCCAATCTATGTGTTTTATGTTTAAAATAGGTATGCGAATGCAAAATTCACAGTCAATCATATGGACCAGCTAAGCAAGCTGCATTGACTATTTATTTTATAAATAATTGTCCTTCGCTGAAAACCGTACCCCCGTCCTGGCTGTTAGCTAAACTGGCAAAAAAACTGATTACGGACAAATCTTCACATAATCGAAGAACTTGAATATTTGAATTAATCATGATATGGGTCCTCTTCTGCCTAGCGTCATGAAGATAGAATTATGCCATTTTACTTCGAAAGTCGTACCAGATTTACGCCTTGCGCTTTTTATATATTTGTGCCAACTATCTATTACAGTTTTTGACGAACCCTTCGCGCAAAGTAGGTAATCACGCAACAACCAAGAGTGATCCCCTAAGTCCGTTTTGCCTTGATTTGTTCCTATATAAGATAACCGTGTATGTTAGTATGCGTTTTTTTGCATGATTACTAGTGAGACGAGTCTTCGTGGAGGTTCAGCTAGTGCTTTGCAAAAATAAATGAAAATAATGCCACTTCAATTTTGGTTCATAATATTTTTTCTTGGGACCAGCAGGATTAACGAAGTTGCAAAGCGGCCTCATCTATCGTCGTCCTAAATGCGGCTTGATTTTCTTAACGGAGAAAGCTGGGGAGTCAAAAATTGTCATTGGAATACATACATCGATAGTCGCAAACAACCATTATTGCGGCAGGTCAATATGGCGGACCTTTGACGGTAGCCCTGAGGGTGGATAAGCATTTAGATCTGTATCATACTAGATCATACTTTTCATCATCGTTTTTGAGCTTGCTATGTAATTGGTGGTGATTTAGATCGACTATCTTAGTAATAGTCTCAAATTCCTCGTTACAACATAACATTGAGCGTCGTATATGGTGACGCAATTATTAAGGCATCAATAGCAAGCATCCGGTTCCATGCCCCTAACTAGAACAGATTATGAA
This sequence comes from Varroa jacobsoni, assembly GCF_002532875.2. Classification (NCBI taxonomy): domain Eukaryota; kingdom Metazoa; phylum Arthropoda; class Arachnida; order Mesostigmata; family Varroidae; genus Varroa; species Varroa jacobsoni. The sequence continues at coordinate 142,094 of NW_019213765.1, forward strand.
CGCTTATTTATAGCGTATATAACTTAGATATTTACAAGTACTATATTGTACTGAAACCGTCAATTTAATACTTTGACTAGAACTAGGGTTGCGGATATGATTAACATTGTTCTTGTCAAATTTAGGTCTTACTGAGGCCGCGGCTACGCACTATCGTCAACAGTCTCAACAGGAAGTAGTCCGCAGACAAGAATCTTTCAATTTTGGTAGGTATTAACGAAGCTTTAGTGTCAGTATTATCTATTATTGCCTAGAAATTCGTATGCTGTATGCAGCTCCTAATGACCAGTTGTGACCTGATTTTTTAAGCGACAATGGCGGCCTCTCAAAATAGCCGACGAACAAGGCACTTTTGAATAACTAGGCCTTTTACGCTTTCAGAACTAGCCTTTTAACCTCCAGTTAGCCCAGTAACTAGATTTTTTTTGGGAACAATACACTTTTACGACAATCAATAATCAGTGATGATCGACTGTGTGCCTCAACGAAGACCGTATATACAACATATTCAGCATCAGCTTGTTGAGGCGTCTGACGACTTTCGTCAGGTATCGGACCAGGCTGAAACAGAGAGAGAGAATACAGGCCTGGACAACTGAAATCACTGCCATCAACCTGGCTGAGTGACAAATACAACTATACGACAGCTTATCCAATGGCAAGCATTTGTCAACGTTGGCTGGGCTAAGTCAGTAGAGATCAAAGTGCGGGAGGGGTGGGGGGGGG
>NW_019213765.1:142919-148666 GCF_002532875.2 Varroa jacobsoni
GAGAGAGAGAGAGAGAGAGAGAGAGAGAGAGAGAGAGAAAGCGGGAGAGAGAATTTGTTCATCTTGCTGTATCACGTGATAGGCGACGGTTTCGGCGGCAGGATGTGTAAGTGGCTAACGTTAACTCCACAGAATATGAATATTCAAAGTACTTCAACTCTGACAACACAATAAGGGTCAAATCATTCAGAAATAGGCTTGACATAGGAAACGGCCGTTGTTCTCTCATTTAACGCACAATTAAAATTGTTCAAATTAAAATTGGTTACGCAGGTGATGGTCATTCGAGGAATTACCGAGGAGGCCGGGGCTACAATTCGGGTTATAGTGTTCAAGGATCTCCGGAGCATCTCGGCCCTCCTCACGGAGAACACTACTCCAGCCGACATCAGTACGCGTAAAATATTTTGTTTATATGTTTCATAATGTTATTATTGTCGTTTACATGATTATTTTAATACATATACTGTTTATCACATTTAGGCGGCAATGCGCCCGTACGGGTACAGCAAACCAAGAGATAATGTCTAACGTATCTTGCGTAAGCATGCCGTGCTGAAACAGGATTACCCTACCTGACTAGAGAAGTATCACATTGTTCGCTATGCACAATCTAAAATGTTTCTGCTTGACTTTGAGGAAAGGAGTTTGCTTGATTGACCGATTGACTCTCTAAGAAACAGTAGGTCAATTTAATTCAAAAGCGTAAGATTGTACACATTGTAGAAGGAAGGGCTATAGGTCCACTACTTAGTGATGAGTGGTGTATTGTTCAGTTTAGCCTGCATTAACGTAACGTTAATGAATGGCAACGTGTTTGAATTACCTGTTAACCCCTTTGGGGTAGTGTAATACGGCAATAATGCATATTTTGTTAAAGAAACGAATAGATTTTGCCACTCCAGTAGCAGGCGCTAAGGTATACGGAAACAGCGTTGAATCAATTGTTAGAAGAATCAAAACTCAAAAAAAAAAAGAAGTCGAAATTCTATCGAGTAGTTCTAAACGGCTTTCCCCATCAATCATCCCCAGTAGTGAGCAGAGATTCGGTGGTCAAGATGGCGGATACCCCAGCACCCGCCTCCACCAAGTTCCCGTCCGCGAGAATCGCGTTGAAGTCCGTATCCACGACTATCGAAGAGACCAAGGAATTACTAATGATGCAGTTGGTATTTGGCAACAACGACAGCGCCGTCATCGAGGAGCCCAAAATCCCAGTGGTAACCAATTCTATATATCCTTGTGATACTTCTTTGACCATATGGGTGCCTTCTTGAGAGAACCCTTTCGTAAGCATACGAGGCAATTAGGACTTATCTGTAATCATGTAAGATTTCTCCCCTGAACGGAAACGGGGGTCGGATGACTGCTTATGCATACGCCAACATTAGCTTTTTTCCCCTAGATGTACCTATTGACTATAACTGTCATTCACTTGGTTTCGATTCTTAGTCCAAACCAAAGAACAGTTTCCTCTGACAATTAGCAGATAACGTTTGATAATAATCATGAGCCAGGCGACACTGGCACATGTCGAGTCGCAGAAATCTCGCTCAACATGACAACTTTACAAAAGGCACAGAAAAGACTGACTGATTTGCTTGGACCGCTCAATCTGTGATAAATACCCTTTTTTTAAAAACAGTCGCTCATTTCTAAATCAATATTGGCACAAAGGATTATCTAAAGGTATTGGTAATGGCATAAAGGTAGTTATATAATTTTGAAGTTTTTAATGTAGTTTATATGAAATCTTACATTTTGCCTCATATAGACCTTGACTGTCGATAAAAAAACCATAGGGAAAGTTCATAATCTCGGTAGAAGCCTGGACCATTCGATAAAAAATGGTCTTCACTAGCACTTCGCACATCAACCTCCTACCTTCTCCGTAATGTGTTTAAAGTTTTATTCCGGAAAGTACTGGTCTCCCTCGAAATATCAAAAATAACTGACGGACTCCTGCTAGTTATTACAAACAGCCCGCCAAATAGGTCCCGTTTTATATCGAAGACTTCTTTTGTAATCGCTGTTCGCTACCTATAATTTTCTTTGAGCATCGACAGGTAATACTTAGTTTCAGGTGCTTGACTAGTGGTCTGGCTGAATAAATGTTCATACTTAGAATACAGCCATTTTAAATATGTGCGTAGATTATCAATATTATTGGTGAATCTTGAGAGTACTTGTCCTATAACTTACCAGTATTTGGTAGATCGAGACGAAGCCAGGCAGAATCGCCCAGGACAGGGGTTTTCAGGACAGAACGATCTGCTTCCCAGCCAAAATCGGCTTTTCGATAGCGGGTAAATATAAAGAATTTTCGTTAATAATTGAATAAGTTCTTTGAACTTTTGCTGGACACAACATTAGCATTTCAAGATTATAATAATTCAAAATTATGATATTGTCATTTGCCTACGTCATTTTAACTTGGTTTTATTATACAAACATTTTCGAGGCTGCAATATCAATAGTCATACTGAATTAGACTTCGTAACAGCACAGCCTACTTGTTCTTTCTTGACGAAACTGATACACAGTTTCTGTTTGTTGTTTGATACGACGCCTTCGTCCCAGGGTAACCGGGGGGTCATTCGATACTGGACCTGATGGTGACTCGTCCTGTGGACCTCGCAGCCTGTGCGTTGAGTCCAATGGACTTTTCCCCGTTGACGGAAATTGTTGCGGTTTCGTATCTTGTGCTAATTGTCGTCCTTACACACAACGGTAAACTAAAAGACAAACCGTATATTTATGCTTAGAATCAATTTATTTTTTAACTATACTAATGTGTATTATATTAAATGTGTTTAGTGAAGCGTTGTCTATTGAATTAAGTATGATTTTATTTCAATACGACTTAGTAGCAAATGCCTAAAAGAGCTGTAGTCAGCAATCGAAAGCTACATCAACCGTAATAATTATACTGCAGAGGCCGTACGGGCCAGTTCTGTCTTACCGAGGCGGGAAAATCTCGGTCTTTCCAAAAAAAAAATGTCGTCTTAATATTTCGAACTAGTACGTAATCTATCAGTCACTCGTTTCAGCTGTGCTGCGGGCACCGTATTCGATCTGGACTTGTGGGCGTGTAATCATGTACGCGATACCGAGCGCTGCGCTGGGAATAATCGAGGTAAGCCTATCTTGAGTATAGTCCAGGATTCAATTATTGTTTTTTGATTTAATTGCATCTTTTTTGTGATATGCTCCGTTGGCGAGGCTTGAACCACTGGCTTTTTTTCAGCTAGAGCTTTAGCCATCCAAGCCACCGTGCCCACATCAAGGACTTAGATAGGTCATAGATAACTTGTCCTAAAGCAAAAAATGGTTGCAAAATACATCATAGATATCATGGTAGACTGAAGTTCATAAACAGGCATTTAAACCCAAGTAAATTTCATTGAATTTTGTCTAAAGGAAGGGGGAAGTGGAATAGTAATTTAGGTATCAAATACAATTTGACCTTATTATCGCTTGTAGTGCAGCGACGGTTAGCATTCGGGCCAATTCCATAAAGAAACTGAAACTTTTTAGATTAGCGTTTGTATCCATTAGTAATTTTTGCACGGAAACAATTCCCTCGCTAATTGTCCTTCAGAGTGCGCCCATACTGAAGTGAATCTTAGGGGCGATTATGGTGACTCTACGGAAGAAGGCCAAGGTGGCCACGGGAGGCAAAGCAGTTCACGAGGTTACCATGATTCGGATGACTCACTGTATCACGGGTCTTTCCATAATGGGCAGCCGTACCAAATGCGCCACCATTCGCCGCAGTACAACAGGTAGATAAGTGCCGCTATTTTCACGTATGCAACCGAGTCTTCATAGCATGAACCAGAGATATCATGAAAATACTCCAGCTGTCGGAAATCTGCTATGCATGATACGACATTTACATCAATTAAAATAGCCATATCTGCTAGTACATCCTACCAAATAGTTTCCCATTATAGATTATAGATCAAAACACTTCAAATGATCGAAATTAGATTGTCTTCACAATTACCTAAGCTGAATCGTCGTAAGGTGTGTAAGTTACAGTACGTAAGACGATAGTCATTAAAAGATATCTTTTGATGGCTGTTGTCTGTATCACTATAACATTTTCGTTTTCATAGTGGTGACTACGGCGGTGGTTCTCCGAGTCACCGAGGACCTGGCTGGGAATTTGCCGCGGCTTCGGAACCGAAGGTAAAAAAATCATAACTTGTTAAGCAATTTGTGCTTTTTCTTTTTGAAACGATCTTGCAAGCTCTGATGGAATGATTCATCAGTAGCCATCAAGAGGTTATTATTATTAAAATTTCGTCGTGAAAATGCATCTGACGAAAGATTCATCAACGTTATAGGTGTCCAGCAAAAGTGGAAAGGTTCTACGAGTTAGTAAAGAAGTCATTGCCACCTTGAAGAAAAAGAAGGCAGTTGCTTAGGAACGTCACACCTTTTAGTGCAAAGCAGCTGAACGACGCTCCGTATTCCACAACGGTTATCAACTATTGGGACCAGCCGTTGCTGAAACACTTCATAAAGGGCACGCGGGGGTAGCACAGACGATCCAGTCAGTGATCTCGATATCAAAAAATTACAACCGATTCTTCGAAAAAACAATGGTGCTTCAACTACGCAATCAATGGTTAAATCTGTATTTCTGCTTACGAATCCGTACGACGGTCCTTTTTCTAATACACTCTAGTGATTTACCTCGGACTGCCATATTCCTTTTGTTAACATAGACTCGCTTTTACCTTATACATGCTTCCATACGTAGTTCGCGAGTAGGAACAAGCCCTAAAAAATAATTCTCCTAAAGGCTTACTGACCGCGCGTGTTTCTTCTATAAATCTATCGACTTTATGTCTATTTTTGTCAATATATGACTGAATGATGCTAACTCAATAGTTCGTACTCTTAAGGGATTTTATTCAAAGCTATTTAATTAAATAAATTCTTATATTGAAAAGTGTTACTAGAACAATGACAAAATGTCATTTAGAGAAGAATAATTTTCCCGATATGGGTCTAGCTTTATAATTATTTTACGGAGCTCATCGTTCTACTTAGTTATACAGTGGAAATAGTTGTTAAACTTAAACCTTACATAACTAGTTTTTGTAGGCGATCCCACGAGCTCACACGTATGTATGATTGTTATGCTACTATTGCCCCGAACTCAACGAGGAGAAATGATTATACCATACTCGATCAACTACCATCTAGCGTTTCGAACTTTTTTTACGATGCTGTGACGCGTTGCTTCAAATTTCCGGCTTTTCTCAGCACGAACCAAAGCATGTCCGCAGCTGGTTTCGAACTCTGACCACTCCACATGTCTCTAAGCTTAAACGCAAGTAGACATACACGTTACTTCTGTGCCAATTCACACGATGCCTCACCGGGAGCACTTACAGTCATCTATATTTTTCTTCTAATGGGAATCATTTTGTTTGTTTTCATGCCTTCATACACGTTTGTAAAACGCTGCAAGTTGTAACATCTTTATCTTTTAGCCATTGATTTTAGGCACGAAGTTCATACCATTTTTGTAAAAGGTCGATGTTACGGGTTGTTCTTAGACGTTAAGAAAGCAATTTTGACATCTTGACATCCTCTAAAGTATCTTGCATAAAGCATTATACATCTTGAACAAAATAAAACAAATCCAAAGTCCAATTTGAAGATCTCGATGGATCATCTCGGAATGCACAATTTAACATATACGTATATATATATATATATATATATAT
>NW_019213765.1:148766-173461 GCF_002532875.2 Varroa jacobsoni
ATATATATATATAAATATATATATATAAATATATATGTATATATATAGATGTAATATAGATTTGTGAATTGATGTAACCAGTTGCTACTTCTGAATATGTAAAATTAAGTTCAGATTGCTTTTTTGTGAGGTATTACGTGTTATAATATCACTGCATAGTCCACCTGCATGGGAAGGAGTTCTCGTAAACGTGATACATGCAAAAACACCACCTGTGTATCATACACCTGCACAGACCCCACTCTTTCAAAGAAAGACAGTTCGAACTACGGCACCGAACACTGTAAACTATGAATAGTGCTAAAGGATGAAAAAAAATTATACATCAAATTATTAAGCAAACAAAACATTGCCATCCGAAATTGTCTCGCGGAAATAGCAGTAAAGTACGAGGCCGACATTACCCTAGTGCTGGATAGTAGCAACAGGACTAATAGATACCTTTCAACACGGTTGGCGAATATCAAACACTAATGTCGTTTCATACAACAGAAAATCATAAAACATGGAACGTTACAACGTAACCAGCAGCGTTTATTTATACACAAGTCAGATTTTTTTCAAATAACTATAATAAATAGTAATTTGTAGGTAATAAAAAACCTTTCCACAGACGCCGCATGTAATTTTTCGTATCTGAAAGTTGCTCATTTAATAAATCTAGATGCGAGATAAAGTTCGCCATACGCCAGCATTGAGGTGTTCCGTAATCGAAATTACGTATGATATTAACTAATTGAGCACTCGTCGCTGTCAGCAACGCGTTGAGGTCAGTCTTAAAATTCAGTTTTTAATTAGTGATGGTAAGAATCTAAGAAGGTGCCAGATATCGATGTTCCGTTGCAGTAGGCTTGACCTACGGTCTGATTTCAATGCTTCATGTACTCTTTTGGAATCCAAAATAAACAAAGTTCTAAATAAAATTTGCACATTTTTTTTAGTAACTATAATTACCTTCCATATTCTGAGAGTGGACAAAAGTAGGTATTAAATCTAAGAAAAAATTTGATTCACTGAGCCTACTTTTCTTTAGGCTATGCTGGAATCACTCTTGGACAACAATCTTATTATTTGCAGCCAACCTTGCTTTAGTGTACAATAATAGTTAATAATAATAATAGTAATTACATATTATTGGTGTTCCTGTTCATTTCTGTTAACAGACAACAAGACAGATTTAATAAATGGCATCCGGACTCTGGGGTTCCGACTTAGCCAATGGGGGAATCGGGTTTTTAATTATAAGATATTGTAATCCCAATTTATCTACTCTACAAGTATATTAATTTAGGCTTTGGGAGCGTTTAGTAGTACGTTATTTTAGTTTCGGTTGTAATGATCGGTATGTTTTCAGATTTCGCTTTATCGCTCCTCAGTTGTTTTATTAGGTTTTTGCGAAAATTAGCTTGGCCTCTTTATGAAAATAACTAACGGATAATTAACAAATAGAGTGGCTTGCAAAATTGATTATCCTGAGTGTTTTTTAATCACAAAAACAGAATCAGAATGTTTGTGTTATTATTATGAAATAGCAAAGAGGCCGCGTTTCGTACTGTATTGTTAGCCTCTCATTCTAGTCCATTAGATATTTTGGGTTCTTAAATCTGGTACTGCCGTTCGATATTGCTTTAAATGGGTGTTCTGCAGCTCCAAGTGAAAAATATATACGGCTGCTTTTGAACCTAAACCATTTAGCGCCTAGTCTGGCTATGACGAAACCAAGCAGGGGAAAAAAGGTCGGATTACGAGTTTTTTTAGTTCTAATGCAAATACTGCAAGTACGGGTAACGTGCCCACCCTGTACGACTCGTGAAGACGAGTGTCGAGAGGCTCTTGAGACTCCGGTGTTTGCACTTTAAAAAAAAGGCTTTGTGTTTTTTTCAAGCTCGGCTTGTTGAGTCAGCGTCTACAATGTCGGGAACCCCGTGAAATTGAACGTTCAAATATAGCGACAGTAGTGTCATATTCATCCTTACTAATCCTCATCCACTAATCCACACAAGGTTTTTTCTAACTAGAACCTTGCCCCTGACCTTTCCCTTGTAAAGCTAAAGGTGCTGTGTGAAAACCACTTGGGAGAAGAAAATTCACTTTGGTGTTCGGAGGGCCAAAATGAATCTGCAATAATATTTGAATCGAAGAACTAGCCTTTCTGATTCACCACTAAATGCGCAGATCTAAAAAAGGCTAATTTTGCTCTCTCCCTATGGCATTACTGACATATTGCCTGGTTGTAGCAGTTTGCCTTCTTTCGAGGACATCTCTCACTTCTTTGTGAGGCTTCTTACAATCTGATGTCCTCAGTCATGTCTGCCGTTTTTACGCACGGGTTTCTAGCTTTGGTATTATTCGCGCCTGCACCATTGGCAGATTTCATTCTATTCTTTGGCTTCATTGTCGTCCTCTGCTTTGCGTGCTAGCAGATTTGCACCTAAGCGAGTCGAGCCACCATCGTTAATTTCTAAGCAGCAGCAATGTTCCTGGTGAAGATGAAGATGATGTTTGAGAGTTTGTCTGCATCTTCTTTGTAAGTTCTCACTAGATTAGCTAATTTGTAAGCCGCTAGAGTCAAATGATGGGTGAAACACACAGCTTTGAAACTTTAACTCGACAGAGCTTAAATGAGATGACGTAGATTTGACAAAAGTAATGTAAATACCACCTATAAACACTACTGTTTGGGTAAGGAGAATTATTAGTAATACTAGGTAGACGTAAAACTTATCTAACTAATGGCCAACCAGGTATCGAGCTAGTCTGATCTCGTTGAGCTGTCATATCAGTCCCCGAAGCAAACACCGTGCTGTAGACGATCTTGGATATCATTGCAAAATGCTAAAAAAAAAAAAAACGTTTCAATGTCGAATATCGTAATGTTTGAATAAATAAATCGAAGTTACTAATGTCTGTCATCAATAACGCCGCAACGTCTGAATAACGCCAGCAGCACATTGATTATTAATGCCATTAATACCTATCGAAATAGATAAAAACGCATTTCAACAACATAGAATTTGTGGTTGAAAGGGCACCACTGAGTCTGACAACTACACTATAGGCCATCGACGTACAAGATTTCCTTCAAGGCTTATTTTATCCGTTCAGTATCTCATAAAGGCTGTTGTGTACATAACGAAGCCTTGAAACATGCAAGTGGATTTGAGGACAGATGTATTTCTTTTATAATGAGGGAACCTTTTTCGTGGGTGAACGAAGGTCGAGCTGAGTCTGTTGCTCACGATAGAAAATCGAGAATTTAGGTAAATAGATGGATATTAGCCGTTCCAGATAATGAATTCAATGTTTAGTATACAACCTCACGGATATTCGTATTGTTTCACAGATATAATTTATAGGTGGGATGGTAGCGCTGCAAAAAGTGACAGATTATGTTATTTTCAATTTTGATCTTCCAAACTATTCAACTAACTACCTCATTTAGCAGTAGAGTAAGTAGACCTTGGTCGCTAACAGCGTAACGGAAGACTGCTAGACTTGGGAACACGTGAGATGGGGTTTCGGCTCAAAGTGGGGAAACGTACTTATTTTCACGCAATGGCTAATGAGCATAAAGCTGGAAAAATATATGAACTATATGTGCTTGTTTGACAAAAAGACAAGCACAGAGAACCGTGGAAGTACTCTTCCGCTTATAAAAGGAATTTACAAACAGTTCTCATACACACGCAAGATTTTACACGGAAACGTTTGTTGTTCGTACTCCTATATATTGATGATTTTCTCTCAAAACAAACTGATGACAAATTATGTCAGTCGTGCTACATTTTTTATTTTCGTTTTAATTTTTTATGGGGTTTTAAATGTTTATGGGGCGCTATGTAAAAGAGGTCGAGGAAAAGGTCGACCAGTATTTGGTGGAAGTTCAAGGTCAGTATCATCACGTTTGAAATATTAGTATACCGGTAAGTGCGTTCATCTTCTGTCTTTAGTAGGACTTTTGTACGGTCCATTTGGACTAAAGCAAGTTGTTTGTAGCACTACAGAATAATTGGAAATTACCAATTGATAAAAGCCTCCGTTAGAGCTGAGGAAATTTAGATAACGTAGCAATAAAACCGGTACATTTACGTTAAAGGGGAAAGTTGGTTATTTATTTATAAAATTTCTAAAAACAACATTTCACGCTCAATAAAACACCTCATTTGAAAGTGACTTAAGCATTCGAAGTATATATTTTAATAGATAACGAGCAGTTTATAACAAGGCAACTACAAAAAGGGAATGCAGGCGACTGATTTACGAAGAGGAAATTCCCTAGCCGTTTTTAATTTGCAATAATAACCTTCCAAAGGCTTCACGTTCAAAAAGCTGCTCGTCCATGTAGGTAAATGTCCGAGCTGCGAAAACGTCTACATATTAAAGTTGTACGTTCGCTATCGCTGTCATGTAATCTCTGAGACGGCTGGCTCCCAGAACAAAACGAAGTCCGTCTATGCGCAGGTCCGACCCTAGATGACAACAGGGACGTACTTGTCTGCTAATCTTACGACATACGTAGTGCTCTAGGTTCTAACCTGTAAATAGGCACGCATCGTTTCGTGCTGAGGGTAAACGGTCTGATGAAATGGCTAATGGCGATACAGGGCACAAAGTTACGAGAACCTATCAATCTTGCTTCGGGAAGCTTTCGATTTATCTTCCATTATTATTGAATTTCTGTAGGCGTGTTCAAGCATGAATCTCAAAGTGCTAAGTGTATTGCTGCTGATTTGCTTTTGTTTTGGAAAAGTCCCTGAAAATGCTTTTCCTAAACCTTTAAATAACCATAAAATAACATAACAAGATGTAGGATAGCGTTTTAGGTGCAGAACTAGGATAATTCCAATATTTCTATTTACGTTACTATTATTGCAAAAAGAGGCTTCATTCGTTCCTGCAACGTAAGTCTACCATCGTTCGGAAACCATATTGATGCGAATGGCGTGATCAATCAAAAGTTTATATTGAGAAAGGTACCAACCTTGGCCTGACATAAGATAACAATAATTATGTACATAAGTGTTTCTATACTAAACTGTAGAGCTCACGGTTTAAGATGTAGACAAGCTCTCAAACATCACGTTCGTCTCAACGATGAGTTTCTCTGATGTCTACGTATGGTTCATATGCAGTACTTTGTAAAACGTGTCATTGATGCACCTCCGTATCTTATCACGTATTTCATAAATAAATATTATATATACATGTATAATACATAACATAAATAATAATATAAGCTATATGTAATGCTCACTGCCGTAAGTTACGAAAGTTATCAAACAAAAGTCTGCCGTCTACTGATCACTACAGAGGAAAATGAATTGAGAGCGTTTCACCGATTGAAACTGGGCGTTCCTTTAGGCACAGACCTAAGCATATTCATTTTCCATTAATTGCCTTCGACTGGAGCTTCACGCTGCTAGATGCATTCGAGCCACTGTGTCCAAATGATAGAAAAGAAATACGTTTCAACTTCAAAAGTCAATCTAATAATACGACTCGTCTTATCGAAAACCAACGTCTGCACAAGTTCCGTGGGTCGCCCAAGACCAAGACTTGGTTCAATAAACCACAGTTAATGATTCACTATATAGACCTGGCTGGCATATATGCTCTGAAGAAATAAGTCAGGTGTCTAAATGAATTGATGTCTGTTAATATAGTATGTTGGCTCCGTCATAATGCAGTGGTAACGTTCTAGCATATTAAGCTTTGTGGGATGGCTGGGTTTGAAACCGGGTGTTCGTACACTGGGTTCCGTACTTCAAAGAGCTGTGTTACAGTAAATGCCCATTGATTATAATTAGAGAACAGTAGGCATAATCACCTAAAATTCGTCAAAAATTTTAGGAAATTAAACAGTGAATATTCCCGTGTCTTCAGCCCCGATTAGCCACAGTTCGAAATAGTAACAACCTCAGTAAGATCTCTAGTGAAAGGGGACCTTAGCTGCTAAGAACGAGAGGGAGAAACTTTCAAGACGCCTTAATGCTTTCAAGACAGCTCATAGTAAAGCGGTAACGCTTATCCCGAAGCAATCTGATGCCGTTACAAATACTTGATACAAAGTTGGATAGCTCCGGAGATTGTTCCGGTTACTTTTGCACTAAACTATTCCAGAACTTAGCTAAAAATAGGCTGAGCTTAGCCTGCCCAACAGGTATCTTGCCCTACTCCGTGTTGAGCAAGTTATACTTAGCTAGCTGGCAATCAACTTCGAGTCAGTGACGCAACCCTGGAGCGCGATATTGTTCTTCGAGCAAGACGACATCACGCACGAAAAATTGTTACTAGTCGCTTAATGAGCTCAAAGTCATGAGTGCGGTCCCAGACAGTATCGTTGTCAGACCGATCGACATTTCTAGTGGTACCAATCGTGCTACGCGGGACAGACTTATACACAATGCACGGGTTTTCCGTGACTGCGTATGGCTTCCCACAGAAGCACCACTGCTACGAGTAGCAACAGTTTTCTACGCATATATGAATGTATCTCTATATACATGAGAATAGTCATTGAACATCGACCCACTTGAAGGCTCTGAGAGGAATCCACGATATCGTTCTCAGCTAACGATTACCTGTGCTTCCGTCACAAGTGCATGAACATTGACGAAATTTAACAAAAATCTACAAGTGACGAGGTTTCTACCCGTCCGATTACGACTCACTTGATCACTGCCGTGATTCAACCACGATCTAGCAATAAAATGGCATACTTCGCTGCCTTTTCTAAACGCACGCTTTCCTTATCACACGTTCCTACAGCTTAATCCCTTTACTGCTAGCCCGCCGGAACTATAAGACCAGAAGTTAGGCACTCGAGTAAACAGTACGCGTATACACATTTGTCGTTTACAGCTCAAAACATCGAAATGATTATAAGCAAAAAGTCCCGAAGTCCAAGATAGGAGACCAAAAACTCCCTAACATATATTCATTCAGTTCCAACGCGAACCTGACCTTTCGCCTGCCGTATTCACTGCATTCTCGCATCAAACGCCACCAAATTTGCAGCTGATGAAACATCCTCAACACAAACTGTTTTAAACTATTTTCCGATTATCATTTTTGTTACACATTGACTAAGAAAACAAACAAATTGCTGTCGTGTGAGCGACCATAGCTACATACACAATATACAAATGAATTTGTTAGAAAAGCAATTTATTTGTATTGTAACACAATTCACATTGTCCGAAGAGCCCAATAGTAAGGCGAATAGTAATGTTTAAATATGAAATGTTCCTTATCTCAATTTCAGAGTCGAACTAGAGGGCGCTACAAAAAAAGCTTATGTTTACTTGTTTTTGTTGTTAGCTTCGAAAGGAGACAGAGACACAGAGGTGCGAATTAGTAGATCCGAGAGGTCGATGCGGGAAAATGTTTCCGTTGTACCATTTTAGCAATTCGTTAATCACCGAATTACTAAATCTTGATTTCCTTATAGAATTTAAGTGAATTCTTATAGCTTTCTTCGGCTGTATAATGCGGATAGTACTTCAATCGCAAGGTAGCCTTTTGTCTGTTGAAGAAGACCGATGTGCAGGCGTAAGTGATGCCAGCTGGTGTCGGAAAGTATTCGCCGACCTGTAATTTTTCAAACGGAAAAAAATGAAAGCCGTTCACTTAAGCGGCTGCTGTGCTATCGCAACTATTTATCACGATCTCCTGGAAGGATATAGTCTGCAAGAATCTTCTGACGAGGAGCTGTTTGAACTCGTGATGCCCACTAAAGTTATCCTCACCTGGTATATCGGTCGAATCAACTTCAGTACTAGGGCAATAATACTCATTACGAAAACGGCCAAGAGGTATGGAATTGACCAGTCGCTGATACGGAAGGTGCCCTGGGCTTCCACGTACGGTTTTATCGTCGTATAGAATTCTTCAAGAGGAGTATCATCGGTAATGTAGTAAACCTCGCCAGCGCAATCGGTACTCCCACGTAGGCAGTTTTTCGCTACAATGTGTGCGTAAGCTGCATTGCCAACGTACGTGACCTATAGAGGTTACTCCAACACGTTATAAACGGAACGTTATTAAATCAAATGAGTTAGATAATCATTTGTAAGCCTCCATGACCCTAAAAACGTCTACTTTGATCCTTTCGGACCTAACGCTCGATAATAACTATAATGCAGTTAGCAATCAGGCACAACGCTAGCTAGTCGACACGCTTAATTCTGTGGTGTACGGTCGTCCTGGCATAACATAGGCGTGTATTATGAAAAAGTTCAAATGCTACATTACCTGGAATCTTTCATCGATGCTCTTAACCTTTTGGATCTTGGAACTTGCGTAAAGTTGAGCAGCCTTCATGATACGAGGTATGAAATGTTTATCCTGTTCGCCATAAAATATGGTCGGCCGAAGAACGCACGAACGGAGCTTTGTGTTTCCATCGGCCAACAAACGATTGTTTGCCTGAAAACAATAACGAGATAAACGAAAAAATTACACATCCTTATGTATGTGACGCTCGTAGTCTATATGCTATATTTGTTTAGGTTCACGTAACAGTTTGTCACATGCGCTTTTACAGAGTCTCGCAACGTCAAATTCCTGGAAAGCTATGATACCAGTTCCTCCTATTGTTTAGCATGCCACCGCTACCCGAATAGCAGAAGTGACAGTAGCAAAAAATTGGACTTCCGTATGGAAGCCCTAGCTGTTCCACACAGCCTTTTCAACTTTTATGGTACTTGGGCTCGGTGTTAAGCAACCGCGCGCGCAATGTTCTCATAAACGTTGAAGTTTGCATTCAGTTGTAATTCGAAGCGGAGAGCTCTCAATCATCTATCAGTCATCATCGTTCGCTCATCGACACATTTTGTAGGTTATGAAGAAGAGTTTCGTGTTAACAACGTCAATCTTAATCGAGCGCCACTCTTTTATCGAGTTTACTTGGGTGTCTCTGGCGCTACTACCTCGCGACGTCGGGGCCCGGCTTTAGAGGGTGGGGCGAACATTGCTGCTCGCGACACTACGGGCTCGCCGCGGCTCTCGGTATGTGCCTCCGAAGAGACGTCAAAGCTATCCGCTAGCGACGCTTATATACCTGACGTTACGCCAAGCCGCTCACGTCAGTTTGGGGCAGCGGCCACTGCGTTAAATTTAGCCCACTTGTTTAGGCCTTTCCTACCTTAGAAACACACGAGTACAATCGGAAACATGCAAAAAACTTGTGTATAATTCGCTTATCTAGGTCGTGTGCTTCGCACGCTTTCAGGTTTAAAAAAACCTGTGGTTGACAATGACGAAGCCGCCGTTTTCGCAGCTGCTAACAAATGCGCCGACCGACGCCATCGCTTATTTAGCGTTTTTCTTTCCAGTTACCTGGCCATCCCGCCTATTCGCTTGCTTGTCTTGCTCCATTACCCTTACCAGTCAACCCGTAGCCATGGCTACCGACATCGGTCGGTGGTCGAAGCTGCGTCTGATGTCGTTTACAGTCAACGTGACTGCGGCCATGGCGGGAGCGTCGGCGCACGACGCCACCGCCACTGTTCCATTATCATACTTCACCATCGCTAGCATTTTTTCCATGAACGACCCTTGGTGGCTGTGGCCACGGCAAAACAGTGCACGCCATACAAACAAAGAAGTGGTAATATACCATTTGCGTTAACTGACTTCTGTCTGGCCGGGTAATCAAATCTGCTTTACTGCTCAATTCTTCTGCCAGCCCATGTAACGTAGCGAACAGTCTTGCACCATGGCGAGGACAGCAACAGCCAAAGGCAGCTGTTGAATTCGGCATAAATACCCATGCAGAAGCGGTGCACAACACTGAGGGTTGCTATGTCTCCTACTTTGACAGGCCTCCGTAGCTTTTGCAGTTTGTACTTAGCTAGTCAGAACCAGCAAATACGGAACGTCGAAACGAACCTTCGCGTAACTTGAAGCCAGCTTTTCGCTTTTCCCAATAAATGGTGGTAAGCAGTCGTACAAGCTACAAGAAGACAGGTAACAGATAGTACATTGCCATCTTCAGCAATAATATTAGAAGTATCACTGCATCTTTGTCCCGGAACCACTAATCTCAACTGTGAATTATAATTAAGTCGATAGTTAATCGTTATTTGTGGCTCAAATGTTACAGTTAGTCGTTATACCAGCAAAAGTTGCCATGTGATCTTAAGTGGTAGCCACTTATATACAAATAACCCATTTTTTTTTCAAACATGTCCGGTTTGTCTCGTCCCGTTTTTGGGTAACATTTATAGCCCTCCACGGACGGGACAAGCAATACTCTCGCAAGGTCGGTGCTAGGCGCACCATTTTTGAACGCCGATGGTGTTTCACCGTCAGCAATTATGACGAGGAAGAGGTAGAAAGAATCAAGTCAAACGCTAATTTACATTTAAAATTGCAATTAAATGCATCGTTTTTGGATTTGAAAAAGCATCTGTTAAAACCTCGTATCTCCGAGGCTTCCTATTCCTAGTTCACAGGAACCCCATACAACTATCCCAGCTGAAAACCCTAATCTCAACAGCCTAACCGCAAGAAAGATGGGGACTCCTTTGAGCATAGACGCCACGACAGGCGTGCTGCGAGACCTGAAGACCTCCAGGGCGCGTATGAACCGTATACGCCATCCCCGGATCAAGGTTATGCTCTTGTCACCCAACAATATCCGTACCAGTTCGTTAAATACTGGCGTGTATACAAGGAATTAAACGCTCTGGTTGCTCCTGCACAACCACACGACAAAGCTCATTCTCATACGGAGACGCACCGGTACAGGAAAGTCAGAGCGACGCAACCGGATAGCCGATCAGTTCGGTTCTGTATATCATAAAAACAAAAGACTGTGGTGGCACAATTGCAAAAATGAAAGAAGTGTTGTTATTTTTACGGCTGGATAAAGTTCCAAAAATTTGTGACAAATACCCGTATACGAATATACCCGTCTTGCGAATTTACCTCTGAACATATTACTAGCAAAGTGATATAAATTTGTTGGACGTTATGCGGCTCCATTAGGAGGACAGATTTACTTTTTGTATACGTAACACCATTCCGGTTTTCATGAATACGAACGTAACGTTATGAAAAATTTAGAAGAACAAACAGAATTTCGTAACGTAAATACGGTAAATTTTCATTTAGGTGCGATTATCCACATCAGTTTGAGGAAAAATACTGTTTCACATTTCGACCGTATCGTTGAAAACAATATTGATTATTGCCTACCTTTTGCCAGAGCCTGATCTACAACACGATTTAAATTTCGTACGCGTATATTTTCCTATATAGTGGACAACGGACCACTGGACACGAATAGTCCCAGTAGAAGCCCTATTTTTTTGCAATACAATGTATAGCAATAACCTTACATAAGCATTCACTCTGTCCCCTTTTATCTACGGCGTAAAGCAAACTTTGGAGACGCTCAGTGGCCATGTAGCTCTTTTGTATATTTGCGTCAAGATACGATTGACACGCACAGTGTGTCCTATCGCCGCAACACTTCAACGTTTCCATGACATTTGGATGACGCAAAAATGGCGCGTTCACCTACTAAATTTAAACAATCGTGAAGTGGTCTTTATGTTCGAAATCGTACGCAGACACTTTGTTTTGTGTTGGCCGAAACAATTCTTGCTGGCTTTATTTAGAATATTTAGTAGAATAGATAAAATTCAGGCGTTATGCACACAGGAGTCAATGCCATAAAGTTTCCTATTGGTTTTTGACTATTCCAGATTAATCCTAGGTCGTTTCTATGCTTTGAGCCTCCCTGGACGTTCACCGATACTGAATGCGGCTCAACTTTTCATCGAGTAACAGTTAAGCTCGCTTTCTGTCATTCTTCACACACGGATAGCTCAACTAGCAATAGTATTATAGTGCCATATTACTTGAATGAAGACCCTATAGTTAACAACAGTAGATTGATGTACGAGCGTGACATCTGCAATGTGTAAAATTGGCTTGTTACATTAGGCGATCGGACAATTGACTGGACTACCGTTTACTACCCAACAGAAAAGTCAAGTAGATTTTAGGACTAGTTGCCCATAACCACACGACTGATGATCGATTTCTACGGGTAGACCTCACGAACTCACCTCCCATGGCTACATACATATGTTAACAGCTGCTACTTCTCAAGTGGTGCGTTTATGAAGATAAACAGTTTTCTCGAACTCAGGTCATTTTGCCTATCTAGTATCACTTTACATTGGTGGTCCTATCGAATAAACTTGAGGTCCGCGTTACGACAGTATCGCTTGTAATATTGTTTAGCGGCTTTGTAATAGTAAAAGCACGATACGTGAATTTGTTTATCTTGAATTTTTTTAGTGGGAAGCCAAAATGTGTATGTGTTCAATTTAAAGGCTATACCACTTCGGATGCCTTTAAAAAATTATTCTGGGCGTGCTGAGAACTATTTGACAGAAGCTCTAGTGCTCTTAGTTGACGTTTTAGGACTCCTACGAGGCACGTAGTTAACTTTAAACACCCCCATTTTTTACTTTCGGCTAGTATTCGTTGCTCTTTTATTATATCTGTAACGTACCGCGGTCGTCGATTGTCGCATGTTAATAACACGAGTAACGTGTAATTGTAGAGTTATGTGGACGACCTTGTCTGATGTTGAAATTTGGCTTTCCAAATTCGTCATAATAAGGTACGCTATTTACCTCATAAAAACCTACCTGAAGGACAAGCTGTTCCGCTCGGTGTTTCGTTTCAGCGTAGGGTCCCATGAGGAAATTTTTCGGCACGAAGGTCGTATTTTCGGCTCCATAGAAAATGTGGTTCGAGGACACAACGGTATCAGTTGTGGAGGTAAAGACAAGGTAAGGGACATTCTGTCGAATACAAGCGTCAATTACATTACGCGTACCTTCAATATTGATTGCCTCGAGGGCTATTTGGTTTGGGAACAGCGATATGTCAACTAGAGCCCCACAATGAATCACACAATCCACTCCTAAAATAGACAGCGCAAGATGAGGAAACGGTTAGTATAACAATTTTTTCTCACTCAGATACACGTAACGGACACGTATATCGCACATGACTAAATATCGATATAACGAATGATGACGCTTGACTGGATACGCAGAGGAATATGTATGTACATGGCGTTGTACTTATTAATTGTATAAAACAAAAAAAAGAAGCTGATATGAAGGTGCATAATGGTAAAACGTTTCATGGGGCTGAAATCTCATCATCATAGGTGCAAGTATATACAACTATGAGAACCGCGGGCTCGTCTTTACCAATCATTGTTATTATTTATGTTACATAATCATTACAAAGCTTTTCCGCTTCATGAACGTAAACAATGAAAACGTACCTTCACAAGCATCAAGAATTTCGTTTGCATACGTCAGGTCTCCAAGGATTTTTTTCATTGGCTTTTGGGTTGAATGGCCCAAATTGTTCCTGTTGACCAAACAACAGTACCGTGTTTATATTTATACGTTACTATTTTAGGGAAGCGTGTTGAGGTCTACGCTGTCTCCTAAATTACTAACTATTTCTCCTGCATTGTATCAGCTCGTAGCGAAAGCAGCTCAATATAGGTTAGTTTATACCCACTTGTAAGGGATAACGTCAAAAAGGCGAATATTCTTGCAGTTGGAATCCTGCTCCTGAAGAAGCTTGACGACATGCTGCCCAAGGCACCCACTGCTCCCGGTGACTAAAACAGTATCTGTTGGCCGGAGGCCCACAGAGGGACCTTTCCACAACGAATCGACATCATTATTGTTCTCGAGAGAAGGAGATAATACCATCCTAGTTCTACGGGTTTTTTTGTTGCTGCGAGTTTTACTGAAAAATAAACCATTGGCTAATTAGTTGCTGTTCGTCTTTGCTTGGTTTTTACATCTGAGTAACATATTTGTCTTGTCAGCATAATTATACAGGGTGGTGCGTTTGAATCGATAACCTTCGACGGATTATTTTCGTAACGCTACTGCTGCTACCAAACGAGAACCAGTTCTCTATAGAACGTCTTATTTTAAATATTTAAAAAAAGCACAGCTATTGCTCACTCTTTTCGGGTTCATGGGGCAAACCGCAAGATTCTCAATGAAGTTTAGATTTAAGAGGATCGAAAGCATATTCCAACGGCTCAGAGGACCATTTTCAGTACATTTGAAATTTTGCTATAGAGATTAGCAGAACCGCTTCCAAGCGGAAAACATCAGAGGCTGATTGGCTAGGAAATGATGTAAACGTCTCGTTGATTCTTACAAATACCCAATAGCTGGATGTCCTATGTAGCGCTTGGACATTTTCCCTTATATTATACCTTTAATCGAAACTAAAATATGCTGTGTACGACAAATGCGACCCCATATAGAAGTGCATGACCTGTTTTAAACGATTAATCTGATACAAATATGGTTTTAGTAATTTCCAGGCCAGATCTAGTTTGATACGTTAAATTTAAACAACAGTGTCTTCGTAGGAGCCAATATACTAACTAAGCTGCGCTGAATACAAGGAACCTCATCATTAACGGAAGGACGGACGGACTTGCTCTTGTTAGAAGCGGACCAATACGAAACTTTATAATCTTTCACAGAAGGCCGTAGCTAATCAAACCATCATTGGCTTTCAAAAGCAGATTTTTATTTGTTTACCGTAAATTCAAATTATCCCCTAAATAGAAATTAAAATCTGTATCTAAAAGACATTTATACGTAGGCCCAATTTGAATATAGAGGTAAATAGAATTATTTAAAGGGTTACGATTTATGCAATTTAGACCTTGAAAACTGGCAATACAGATCCGGACAGAAAATTCAGGATTTTAAACGAATCCAAGTATGTTTCAAAAGATATAGTGTTCAGTTTGTGTGTCCTCATGGTCCTCTGATGCTTTGATAAGCAACAGCTAATCAGGATTGTGAGACTGCTACCATTAGAAAAATGCATATCCTTTGTAGTTTGTTCCAGCAACCACACTATCGACAAATATGGACTTACTCCGACAAAAGTTCACAACTGTGAACGCCGTTAGCAATAAACGAGCGTCGAAAGCAGTAAATGTTACGGTTAATTAGATGCGCTTTTGGATCTGAGATGCACCCAAATATGTGTCAATGCTACATGTATCAAAGCGGATCGCATCACAACAAGTATGCGATGGCAGGACACGCTATTGTATATATTATACTGTCGACCATTTTTCCCAAGCAAATATACAGGAGATCAAACTAAGCTAGTGTCCCTATGGCATCGTTTGCTACGTGCGTCAACACGGTAAAGGTCAAGATAGCCCCTCTGCGTTTAGCGATTAACGACACACCGGACGTAAAAACTCGACGCATATACTAGACATCCAACTGTGATTTCTAGATCTTTGGCATGCATAGAATAGATAAAGTTAAATGTGTAAAACAAATCTAAAAGGGGGCTAAAAAAACACCACTACCAATCTCACATTTTGTTTTTCGTAAATCGCCGCGCATCTACGAGCAGTGATCGCATCGCATAACCCCGCTCCGCGCTAGCGGGTAGCCGTCTCAAGAAATGCTCAGCTAGAGCAATGTTAGACGTAGAACCCGAAACGTTTAGCCAATCATCATACATCGACTGCTGCCGCGTGGAACAATATTTACCTATTTGACAAACTAGATCGAAATACTTTAGTTATCCGAACTTTTTGGGGGCCAACAACCTAACTAATGAAATTTCGTATATAGCTAAATTTGAAACACCGATCAGCTGATACGATGATAGCTCAGGAGGTGTCCGATAAAGAAAAGAAACGATTTAAAGCGAGCAGAAAATACTAAAGGGATTATAATAAGAATATCGTTATAACCGCTGACACTACTTATTTGTATCGATAAAAACATTGAGTACACATGCTGGAATCTGCAGGCATTGTTTTTTCTATTTTCATCCAGTTTCACTTTAACGTCAACGTCGTAACGTCACATTTTAGTAGTTTTTCGACGTAAACGTAGTTTTAGCAAATCTTATGAAAAATAAGTAAGTTAGACTTATGTAGTCTGAAACGGAAATCTTGTTTTGTACCTAGACGCCTGGTTTTATTTAAGGACAACTATGCCAATTACTATTTTAATATTCGTCAAACTTTTTCCTTATATAAAAACGGAAACGTACTGTGCACGTTAGTGTTTCGCATCGAAAACACTCGCCTAATCGTGTGAAGTAAAATTGCCCCAGAAAAAGAGGTGAAGAAGAGGTTCTGAATCCGTTGTTCAAAAGTACTTCAGATTGCTACCAAGCGCCCTTAGTTTTAGTGGCCCCAAGTTGGCCAGGCATCTATGATTCGAAAACATTCACCACTCCTTATGACGCCGACACATAGTATATTCTTAATTGAAAAGGGCGTCGCATTTTCGAGGACATATTTTTAGTAAATTCTACTCAGAGTGTTTCTCGATACGTTGCCCCTCTCAGATAGTATCAGGCCCCTTAAGGCTTTAGATCCATGCACAGAATACCAACCGAAAAAAGGCGAAACACACGTGAGCCCCGTAATTAGTTCTAACAGCAATTCCGGATCAAAGTTAGACGTATTTTTTGCTAGTTCGCACTCGCTGAATAACATCTGATCATCAAGACAACGTAGCGCGTTCTTAGTAAGCGATACAAATAATACATGCGCACGTGACGGCGCCACGGGCGGCTACAAGAAGGAACATGAAGGTTGAACTGTAACAAATCTTATCTAAGCTCCTCCATCCCCCAGTCGATACACGATATGCATATCTGATGGTGCGTCAATTCAGCTATCTGCTAGACCGCCTGAGGGTCGAGTCAATCATGGCTGTATTCTTGTTTACCATATCTACACATACATAGCTAACTACCTTCAAGGAAATGACACAAGTCGATTTCCAAATGTAGCCAAACACGAAGCCGGTGCTATATTACTACATAGTCAAACATCGTATGTACCCACTGTATCTGTATGTACGTATCGACGTACATTCGTTTAAGACGGAATGCAAACATCCGCCGCGCTGTATAATAATGAATAAATTTGTCCATGAAGGAATCTAGTTGCCGCCCATAAGCCGACCTTCGATTACATGTTTCGTCTTTGGTGGGCTTCGACTCTTCAAATAACAACACTTATCAAGTAGCCCCTCCCCATTTAAGAACAGAGTCCCCTAGCAATCTCCCAGCTTCTCAATGTTTACGATACTGCTAATTAAATTTCGCCATTCCTTCTGGAGCCGTCTGCTTGGGCGGTCACTGCGCTAAGGAAATTCCATGTACAACTACAGTGTCTACCGGATTATTTGAAACTCATCAATAGAATATTAGGCTCTAACAACTTATTAAAGGCAAGGCCGTGCAAAATATCCTCCGGCTGAATCTTCTAGTGGAAGCAGCTTATTAACGCCACACAGAAGGTGATTCTGAAAACTTATACATGCAGTGAAGATGGGCGAAAACGTTAAAGAAAATTAAGCTTAAAAATGTTATGTATATGGCCAACATGACCAAACATAGAACTTCTGGGTACCGTTTTATTATCTCGAATCCACACATTCACACGTTTTTTTTTTAATTATCATTTAGATATTACGCTTCCAATCACGTAGTAGTAGGAGACAATGGCCACAATTTGAAAGTAAAATTGGCCGCATTATTGCTATTTTTCTACACCGTGCTATTACGTCTATTCTACAACATAGCGGCTTAAAAGAACATTTATGGACAGCGGTGTTGGCAGACCCTTTTACCTGTTTTAAGGGTATGGATTTAATCTTTTATGCTGCCACGGGACAAGAACGATTCCTTGTGTTTCAGGACGCATTGGACTTTGGTATGGCAGTTGAACCTTGTGCTGTCAAAACAACTTTCGACTAACGGATCACAACGCCTTTAGGTTTCACTATAAACAACTGTTAGAATCTGTCTAGTCCCCTGTCTAGGTTTGTCTGTTTCAGCATACAGATATCTCAGTAACTACTGTTATAACAGACAACTCTATCTAAAAATTTATGCAGCGTTATTAAACATTATATCACGCTCCGCAGTCCCTTGTACTAAATACCTTTTCGAGCCTGGACAGACGATCGGCAATCGAGCAGTATAACGAATGGGATATAATTTCCTTTTAACACAACACGGAGCACCGCGAGCAAAAGCACCGAAAACTGAGACTCGAACTCCAGCCACCAATAACGATCGCCCAACAAATGCCGGGTGCTACCTCGCACTACGAACTGGGACACAACCCCTCTGCGGCCGGTCCAGTCAACATCTATACAGAAACGACCGAAACGCTATCGCAATTGTTGAGCGGATGAACTATTGTCAACAGGAGCAACGAGCGGACGGCACTTTACGGCGCCGGGTCAATAAATGCTTGCGTTGATTTCCCTCTCCAACGACGTTAGCGGGCACGATGGCGTCGGCGAGAAGGGTCGCAGTCGCCACAAAACAGAAGACGCACCGTACGCTAATCGCTCCGGCGATGGCAGTGGATGGCGCCAACGATGCTGAATCATCGAACGTCTGCCCTACCCGTGCCAGATACTACGATCTGAATAAGATGTCACTTAGTTTTACGGCGCCCGATCTGTCGACTTCCAGTGACGCTTACAGTCAGCCCGGCCGGCTGACCCCCACGAATGAGGTTGCGCGCGCATTGAAAAGGCACATGCGTTCGCTGATTTCTTATCCAGAATGTTTTCGTTCGTTCTATTTTCGCCTTGGCGGCCTGGCAACCAAGACGATCACGCACCAGCAAGCAACGAAAAGCGCGCACGCGAAACCGTAGATCTGTATTCATAAGCGAGTATGATGTTGACGGCGCTAGTTAATCGTCGGAAAAAGTAGAGGAGTTCAAAATGTCAAATATGGATACGGTCCAATACAAATCAAAAAGACATTTCATCCACCTGGCCGACGTGTTCGTTATGACCTATTATCGGTGCCATTGACGTGTTGTTATAAGAATTAAGATCTGCAAAAATTCGTAAGAGAAAAGCCGTTGCGTATCGGTCACGCCAAGGAAATTGTTAGATGTTATTCGAGAAGAGCCAAGATGTTTCTTTCTATTACATGGGCATATTTTATTTTTAGCTAATGCTACGATATGACCAGATATGCCTACGCCCCCTCCAACAAATGCATCGTTTTCGAAGTCGTTTTCTTCTATTATGGGTCCACTGGCAAACAAATACTTATTGTTAAAAGCCGTGCGTAGGATGAGATCTTGTGGCCCCCAGACTAGTTTCTCGAGAACGTAGCGTAGCTAGTCACCGAAAGAAACGTATAGCCGTTGCAGACGCTACTCAGTACAATGCCATAATTAACATTTTGAAAGTGCGATGACAAAACCCTAACAGTCATAATGGAGACGATTACGGTCACGGCTTTCATATTCCTGAGCCCTGGCCCATATCAAAACGAACGGCATAAACTACAGGGAAACAACCCTCAGTGTAGATGAGCAGCAGCAGCAACAAGCCGCTACCTACACAATGCCCGTGGAACACACCTAGTGCCACCTATATGACAACTGGCGATGGATTAGGTGAACGGTTAATGATATAGGTAACTCAAAATTTTAACTTTATGTGCCGAAACGCAAAACATCTTTTCAAAGCAGACGATATTTGAACTAATATTGATTGCTGTTTAAACTATTGCGGAAGGTACGGCTGACCCTAGCACCCACGTAGCTCTATTGGACTGACATTTGCAAAACTAACGGCTGAACAGTATAATTGTGATGCCAGAAATATACCTTCTTAAAAGCACATAGTTCTGTCTAGCCCCCACATCACATAAACACACTACAGCTTAATACAATGTGCCAAAAAGAACTAACGGGCCATTTACATACACTTAGCCATATTTCTTGCTCTTTTTCCTATTATCGTGGCGTGTTCTTTTTTTGTAACATAGTTGTAATGAATCAAGGTAGTTGTGCTCAAGAGGAACATATGTATATACATACATATATTTTCCTATAAGATCTAGCTGTTTTAGTAAATGCTAAAACACACATGGAAATTTCTTCGTACATCCTGTGATGATAATCGAAGCCCACCAGCTTCTGCCAAGTATATGTAGTGAGACATCGAGATAAAGCTGGCTAGAACGAGTTCAGTAGATAGTGACGTAATCATTATTTCATGTTATAGGCTAGAGCTGGTCATTTCTAGTTGACGTTAGTGCCAATGCCCTTTCAATAGTCGTCTAGCAAATATTTCAGCCCGATATATAAGGCTCATTACTCAACCAGCAGACTTGCACCCAGATAAGCACCGTGTCGAAAATCTCTTAAGCGCATCATTATCCTACATGGCTATATTCCAGATCGAGTTAAAGGCGCGGCCTCCGAAATATATGGTTCACAGTATTCCAAGCCTGCAGGATAACATTAAGATGGCGGACAGTTTTAGCTCTCATAGACACATTGGGACAATTGCTAATTTGTATAATATATGAAGATGAGTTGACGCGGCATTATACCGAACGAAAATACGTCAGTATTTAATTAAGTAAATGGCATTAATGGATGAAGCATGTTCTTTATGTGTCAGTCGATTTTAAAGTGAATAACTTCTTCGAATATTTCGAACAACAGCTTTCTCTCTATCAGGTAGCGCGCAGATTATCTGACGGCGGTCTCTGGCGTGAGATCGTACCAAACGAAATGCGTTCGAAATCGCCTGAGACAAAAGGACCGTCGAACATTAGTTGTTGCAGCTCCATTATCACCTCCTCCAGATGATAAGGGCATAATTTACTGATAAGCTAAAATCTTTTAAGTGGTGTCTGTGACACACTAACTCGATATGGCGTGTACCTTGCTCGTGAATTCTCTCAGTAAACAGGTAGCTGGTGGACATCTTTACTTTTGTATTTACCAACAACACTATTATTTGGGTACACTAAACTTGAATAGTGAATGTTCTAATCGGAATGAAATAAGGCCATTGGAAAATTATTAATTAATAAATTAACTGACTAGAGCTTTCTGTAGATATCGATCTTATAGTGTAAAATTGTTCTGCTTAACGGAAACGGGAAAAGCATTATTTGAGCTTGATATCTCCATTCGAGCGTTATACAACAGATCGGAACAAATGGTAATGTTATTTTCACTCGAGCCGATACAAAGAATCTGTTTTTCTGTTCTGGATCTAAGAGCAGTTCTGTAACACCCCTCGTTTCCTGGACTCGAATGCTACCATCAAGAATGTCACTTACTCGTATCCACATATGAACCAGAACCAAGGTCCTGCTGTTTGCATTTAGCAGCCGCCATATGCAGTTCAATCATTTTGTCGTGGACACGCTTTCCTATCTCTTGTATTATGCCGCTCATCATAGATTATGGCTACATCATCGTTATCAAGCGGTCTATCTAAAAGTCTCTTGAAGCGCCCTTTCAGAATCCTCGATTTCTGACTCTCGACTCAGACGATGCCTTGCAAAAATTACCTGTCATCGCATTCGCGCTTCCGAATGCGTCCCGAAGTAAAGTGACTTTCTGGACTACCGATGCGAAAACATCCTATGGTATCACGCGTATTTTTGTTATGAGTGTGAATATGTCGAACCTAAACTTCAGATGAGGTAAATTGTGTAACATGATAGGATTTTTGGCTTGCTAGTAGATTCGTTACTTGATGATGGGGTGATCTGGTGACTTACCGATTTTTATCGACACTTCTTATTGGCTAAATTTCTAGTACGCTAGTTGTGACCGTGTCATCAGTATTCAGAGGTGAGTCTACCGTTGATTTAGTGAGAGTACATCGAGATGCCCTATGAAGTTCTTGTTTTTCTGTTTCAGAAACCACTGATGGTTCGAACCTAATGACGTGCTCAATTATTAGTTACTGCAGATAAATATCGCCGTCTGGCAGAAATGCTGCATCTCTTTGGTCACACTGTGCATCGACGTAGATGGGATCTGCGATTAACCTGCACGCAATTCAATCCTCAAAGAACGAGCAAGTCAATATGAATAGCTCGAAGGTCGTCTGATTTGCTAACCTACGACGTTAATTGGTAGGAACAAGTTCATACGTCTGAAATTAGTTTGTTTTTTTTTGTCTGATGGACGAGACAGTCAAATAATGGCAGTGTTTTGTTAAATTTGGCTAGGGAAGGAAGGCTGTAAAAAAATGGCATATGTTCCACTATGAAGGCAAGGAAAGTGGTTGAACTCATGATGATTATGATCCTGCCGGAAGATTATATTGTGCGAGAATTTTCCCCAAATACATTAATATATACTTATTTCTAATCCAAGGGATGTCTTTACTTGATCAAAATAGTTCTGGAGAACAAGGCTATACGTAAAGAGAGACTTATGTATCTGGAATAAATTCTCCATGTAGGCCATGGCTAGGATCGCGTACGAAAAATAGAAACCGATAGCAGCAAAGAGTCCAAGACGATCTTCGACGATTTGAAGCTGCTAAGGGAGATCGTACGTAGTAGGCTCATGTGGGCAAAAGGCGCTTTACCAGTGTGGCATCGAGGCCAGGAAAGTTGTAGCAAATATCAATTTTATCTATTATAACAGACGTTTATGGTTTAAACTCATTTTTAAATTCATACTTATAGAATGCGGCCTCGCTGAAACACAGCACAACACCCTATATTGCTTAATTTAAAAAACACCTTTAGTGGCGTAAAATGCTCATATACGCAGTATTGGTCTAATTTTTAGATGTACTTCAATTCTTAGATGCACACTGATCCTGCGCACGTTCCATATATGGATATAACAAAATGAGGTGAGAAGGATTTGGAGCCTATTTCCTTATCTGGGTTATATCTGGTTATTTTGATAATGCGAAAAACGAGACTAAGTTAATACTGATATATCAGCTTGACACCAAGTATACAACAGTTGTTTTTAGTACTGCCATTTTACTTAAAAAAAAAAAAAAAAAAAACTATTTAGACAATAACTTAAGTAGTTCCGATTGTTGAAAAAGCCACTTTGTGCAGCGTCTTAAACTGCGTTTAACAAGTTGACGAAAACATTTTGTTAATTAAGTCAAGTATTGATCCGTCTGAAAGGTAAGTGGAAATTTTTGACCCTAACTGTATACCGATAAAGGAGACCTCATCTGTATAATCAAGAGCTTTCGAATATACTAAATTTACCCACAGTGTAATGATTTCCACATTAGAGCATCGATAATAACCGGGTATAATTATAAATAGAAAACATTAGCCAGCGTTTATCCAGCAGAAACGCTTCAAGAAAATGTTAAAAATCTGGTATTCTATATCGCTTTTTGCCATATAGGCAATCGTAATTGAAGGGTAAGAGCAGAACGCCATAGACGAGAAGCCTCAGGAAGTTCCTGTAGTTAAAAAAATAGAAAAATATGAACAGTTTCATTACGCGGAATAGTCGTATGAGAGTAGGCGTGCGCGCCGTTATCCGACACGAAAGTGATCTCTATATGACGCACGTTTTGCTTATTGTTTATTTTCTGACGTTTGCTTCTTTTCGATAACCTCGACCCTCGGAATCCTTCAAGTCCGTCGATCATAGCGATGCAACTAGACGTTGCATCGCTATGATCAACTTCATCAAATCAATAACGTACTTAGGCATAAACAGCAAAAAAAGAAGGCTTCATCCTGCGTGCTCTTTCTCGGCACATCGACGTGCTTGCTGCATGCAAACCATGCCACACCTGCGTACACCTGTACATGCTATGGCTTTCTTTGTCATTGGCTGGTTCATTTGGCTAGGCAGTGCTACATATTAATTCAAATGAACTGATGCCCTGTATGTTGCTGTAACTAGCTTTGGCAATTGAACTAAGTTCTAACATACCAGAACAGTAGAGAAGGAAAAATGATTTTTTAGAAAGGAGGTCTGCAGAAGCATGACGAACTGTCTGAACCATTTTAAGCGTTAATCCGAATTTCGAATATTGTAGTAGTAGTAGTAGTAGTAGTAGTAGTAGTAAAAATATTGTATCGTATCAGAGATTTAGCCGTTCAGATATATACCGATAGCAATCGGTCGAGTAATAAAGGGGCTCGTGCAAAGCTCTATATAATATAGATGGTTTATTTTTTTATTTACTCTTTCTTCACTAATTACATAGTTGCATATCATGGCATGTACAAATAATCTACCCGACGGTCTGTCCACGGCGTCATCGTATATTGTAATTCGATTTTTCAGTTTCAATGAAAACTTATTTCACATCACTTCTGTACTTTCTAATTAAATATATTTATTATTAAACATATTATTATGTTATAGTAATAATAATTATAATAGCAATAGTAACCAAACTACAGGCAGAGATCATCACCTCATCGGTTGACATGTTATTGACAAATTGGATATTCCTATTTCCAATTATGAATTTGTGCCAAAAGCCTCTACGGCATTCATTACCGTTCGTCATCCATTGGTTAATATATAATATAATTATAATAATTATTTTGTTTCGTCATATCGTGCTCCAATATTTAGGTAATTTACGAATGTAGGTATAGCTTTAGTAAAATGATAAATACGTAAATAATAATTATTATTATTATTATAATGTTAAAGTAATACAATTGACAGTTATGTCATCGACTTCCCCAAATTCGAAAGGCCAATGTAACGTTGAAAATAAATGCACCACTTTATCCATCACGCAGGTCTTACATTCCTTTCTACGATTCAAATCCGCGTAGTTTACTATACATATCTCTATGGCTTATTGTACGTAAGT